>NW_015386809.1:235192-244998 GCF_001527695.2 Protobothrops mucrosquamatus
ATAATAATAATAATAATAATTCTTTAATTTAAAAAATAGAACAAAACCACACAATAATTAATATTTTCAATAGCATCTGAATCAAGATATTTTACTATGTTGTTCTGAGAACTTGCAGAAGGCTCTAATCCTTAAGTCTACAAATTATATTATAAATTCTGCAAATTATATTATAAATTCTGCTGTGGGGCAATAAATACTTTTAAAAGATACTTTTAAAAGATTTAAATTCCTGTTTTCTATAAACTGTTGATAGGATTGCTTGTTAGCTGGTTACCTTTATTATTTGCACATTGCAGTTGAATTGTAGTAATTATTTCCCTAATATGTTAGGGTATGTGTGTTAGATGACAGTTCTAAATAGGAATCCATATGTTAACTTGAGACAAATAATAGAAAAAGCTATGAATTGTATATCTTTCTATTATGTATAGCTTGTTAAAGTTCAAATTCGGGAAAATATCTCTGAGAAATCATCTGAAAAGAGCTCACTAACTGCTAAAATGGGTGCTCATCAACAACAGTCTGAACTAGCTGTTTCTCACATACAACCGTGCCAGAAAAAACAGCTGACCAAACTTGAAGTAAAAAATCGGACTATATTTTTTCCTGAGACAAAATCTGGTGAACACTCAGGTAAATTCTAACTTAGTATATTGGTATCCTTGTGGCACATGTTTTTAGTGCTAAGAGAGGGAGAGATTCAGACACAGACAGACACTGAATAAAAAAAAGAAGAAGAAACTCAATTCTAGTGTCGCAGAATCCTTTCACTTTCTTTGCTGTCTCTTTTTTGATCCAGCTTTTCTCAGGAACATTTCCTACATATGGCTAAAGTTTTCGAGGGAGAAGCTAGGTCTGAAAAGGAGAGAGCAAAGGCAGCAAAAAGGAGACAGCAAAGGCAGCCAAGTGCTTCTGCTTCAGCCATGGCAGCTAGGTGCAAAAGGTGAAAGAATGGTGCAGGGTACTGGGAGAGAAGGCAGCTGGCAAGTTATGTTTGCTGGGGCAGCTGCAGCTTCCCGGGATGT
Organism: Protobothrops mucrosquamatus; assembly: GCF_001527695.2. Classification (NCBI taxonomy): domain Eukaryota; kingdom Metazoa; phylum Chordata; class Lepidosauria; order Squamata; family Viperidae; genus Protobothrops; species Protobothrops mucrosquamatus. Next base: position 236,221 of record NW_015386809.1, read on the forward strand.
ACCAAGCAGCCCCAGAATCATGAAAGTCTGGGGTTTTTTGTTGTCCCCCAAGACAGGGTGCAAGGTGGCCCAAAAGACAGAGGTTGGGAGAAGGTAGTTGAAGATAGCCCGTTAGCTTACTGAGGTTCATGGCTGGGAGGAACCAGACATGGAATGACTTGGCTTGGGATGGGTAGTGACTTAATGACCTACAATTCTCAATGCTGAGTGCTGGTATTGCCATTATAAGTCATTATGGTCACGTGATATCTCACTTTATGATTGTACCAACAATGGAAATTCCAATCCCATTGTGATCATAAATCGAGGACTGCTTGCATGAACTGCTGTGCGACTCTTCAGATTCAGCCTTCAGAAAATGCTGGAGTAAGAAGAGATTATTTGTATTGTGTTGGTCTTCTGTAGGAAAGCAACAATACTATAATTATAATTTACTATCACTCCTGACCAAATAAGCAACTTAGAATTTTCAACAAACTGCTTGTTTCCGTGGACTGCTGTGAAGTTTGCCATTAGCATTTTATTGTTTGGCCATTATATTTTACAGAAAAATATCTAGAGATTGAAAATAATGGAGATGAAAATTTGAAGTGGTGTTTGACTTCTTTTGCACCACCGTATGTCAAGGTTAGTAAAAAAATGGTTTTCAAAGATTGGGACAAAAAAACTTTCTAGAAGAAAAATTTCTAGATAAGATCTAGCAAAGAAATAATCTGCTCATTTAAGCAGTTTGTTTTGTGTTTTTACTGCTCTTTGCAGCCATGAGAATGGCTGCAACTATTTATTAAACATGTTTTATTCAAAGGACCATGTACAGTAGGCTAACATGCTTTCCATTCTTCAGTTGAAAAACTAGTTAACCAGGAATACGAAATACGGTAATTACAGCTATTGCTAACTTACATATTGCTGATATAAAAGTTTGGATCAAATCAGAAAGTGAAATCATTTGTATTAAACATTATGCTTCATATTATTACAGAAAACAATTTCATATTTCATTCAATAATATTGATTATTTTAATAAGAAAGTGTTTTCTTCTACGTACAAGAAAAGTTTGTTAAATTACATATGTACAAAATCGGTTATATCATCAGAACAGCAGGTGTGGGTAGAATGTTTTGTAAAGTTCTGTTTAATAAAAACGTGCTTTTTATTTTAAAAAAACACACTTCAGAGTTGACTAGACAACCCATGATCCACTGTGTTATTGTTGCAGAGATATTTTCTTAACTGATAAACAGAATGACCATGGGTGGACAAAAAAGCAATGGGAAATGGAGTGAGTTCTGACTTTCGGACAGTTTCCCCCTTGATTTTGCTTGTGGGAAGCTGACAGAAAGTGTCGGAAATCACATTACGGGACTGTGGTGGCATGGTGCTACTGCACAGCTACAACTTTGCCAACACTGTCCTTGAGATTTCATTCCTGTGGGAGTAGTGGCTCCTGGATTTTGGATGTATTCTTTAATTTAGCCCATTTGAGGTACTTTCATTTAAAAAATTGTTGTCCTATGACTGTTTCACCCTGTTGAAAGTTACTAATAGACAAACATATTTAGTATATAGATTCAATGCTTTTGAAAATGTGCTAATTAAAGACAGCATATATCGGGTTTAAAACCATCAGCCTTAGTTTGTTCACATACATTGTTATATGAAATTCATCTTTTGAATCTACAGATGATAGGTATATGTACTTTTAGTGAAAACGTAAAATAATTTGAAATGTTTCATAATAACAGTATTGGTAAACAAGAAAAACAATTTTCACATAATGGTTACACCATGAAATTAATATATTACTGAAACTCATCATCTCTAGTCAATCAAAAGTAATGTAATTAAATATGATTTAAACACTGCTTTATATAACTAATAGTTTTGATTAATAATTGTTTAATTTTAGGGAGCTGATGAAAGTGGAGATGTTTACAGAGCTACATATGCTGCTTTCCAATGTTCCTATCTTTCAGGTACCCTTGAAATTGGTGGAAAAGAAAAAGTAAGTCACAAGTTGATTATGTTCATGTTAATTCATTGCCTTTTTAGATGATTTTACTTTAAAGGAAGACAAGATATCCCAAACTCTTAGATTATAATTGATAAAACTGTTCCTCAGTAAAGACAGATTGTTGTGGAAACTTCTATTTTGAAAATAAATCAAGAATACCAGTAGTATTTTATTATTTAGTCTTAAATATATGAAAGCAGGGTGTGGTGGCTCAGCAGTTAAAGACCCTGAACTTGTCAGCCCAGGTTCAAGACCCAAGTGCCATCCGAAGAGGTGAGCTCCTGTTACTTGCCCAGCTGTTGCTCACCTAGCAGTTTGAAAGCATACAAATGCGAGTAGATAAATAGGTACCACTTCAGTGGGAAGGTAAGAGTTCTATGTTCCTTGGAATATAGTCTTTCTGGCCATATGTCCACGGAAATGTTTTTGGACAACGCTGGCTTCCTTGGCTAAGAAACAGAGATGAGCACCGCCCCTAGAGTCAGAAACAACTGGACAGGGGAAACCTTTACCTTTATACCAGTGGTTCTCAACCTTTTTAATACCGCGACCCCCAACCGGTCTTAAGTCGAGGACTACCCAACCAGTCGTAAGTCGAGGACTTTCCCTGCCCGGGAGCGCCGCGCATGCGTGGTTCCGCCCCCTGTGCCGGCCGAGGCGTAGCTGGCAAGCGGCAGAGACAGAGCAGGCCAACCACCAGCTGGCCCAGCTCAAGGGAGGTAAGGCACCCGCCGGAAAAGGGGAAAAAAATGGACAGCCTTGCTTGGCGACCCCCATGAAATGGTCGATCGACCCCAAATGGGGTCGCGACCCATAGGTTGAAAACCGCTGCTTTATACGAAAGCATTGGTTTTTTTTAGTACATTGCACAAAATGAATGCTTCACATTTCCAATTTTTCTGAAGTAGTTGCTATTCCATTATCTTTGTCCCTTATGGATTCAGGAAATATAGTTTTCTTCCCTTTTTCCTTCACGTGTTACTAGGAGTGATAGAAAGCCAGACTTTCAAGAGCAAAATGTGATTAGGTACAAACAGGAACACCTTAAAGCAACTATGTCTTTAAATTGACATGACTAAGCTCTGCAGCTGATGTGCAAACCCTGGAAAAGATGTGCTTAATTTAAGATGTTTCCAGTAGATGCTCTTTGGGTGCTCTGAATCACACTTTGCCCTTTGAATGTCTACACAACCCTACGTTGTATCCATGCAGCCTTTTTAGGCTCGTCTGCCATCCATTTTAGCAAGATTAATTTTAACTTTGTTACATTTACCATATGTTGTAGCAATTCTGGCAGTTGAAAAGAAAAGAATGGTGAAATACATGTCTAAGATACAAGCATTTTTGTTTGTTTATTTTCAAAAGTTTATCAAAAGTTCATTTCCATTCTATTGTTTTCAAAGGATAGTGATATTTTAAAGTCCTTGGTTCATCACAAAAAAAAATCTGTTCCTTTTTCTCTATGGCATATTTTCCTTTTCTTGATTCAAACAGTGAAGAGTGTTTTCTACACAAATTTATAAGGAAGTTGAATGGGTCAGAGGCATAAGATAAGGCAATAGGACAGCTGCTTCTGGGAAATTAGGCTGTTACTATCTCTATTGCCCACAATTAGTTTACTCCTGTGCCCCCCCCCATCCCACACTTACCATTTCTGTGTAATGTATTTTTCATGGTGACCACTAGGTGATAGTAAAGAACAACAGATGCAGCTTTTATACTCCCAAATGGGGGGGGGGGATTCCTAAACAAAGTTGATGCATGTATTTTAATATATATTTCTGCAGAGTAGATAGAAAGGCTTGTTAGGTTTCTAGGTGAAGGAAAGTTTTACTATAAATCACTTAATAGAGCTAGAAGGGACCTTGGAGGTCTTCTAGTCCAGCTGAAGCAGGAGCCCTATATCATTTCAGACAAGTGGTTGTCCAGTCTCTTCTTAAAAAACCTTGAGTGATGAAGTACCCACAACATCTGAAGGCAAGCTGTTCCACTGGTTAATTGTCCTCACTGTTAAGAAATTTCTCCTTAATTCTAGGTTGCTTCTCTCCTTGATTAGTTTCCATCCGTTGTTTTTTATCTTGCCTGCTTTGGAAAATAAATTGACCCCCTCCTCCATGTGGCAACCTCTCAAATACTGGAATACTGCTATCATGTCCCCACTAATCCTTCTTTTCTCTAGACTGGCCATTCCCAAATCCTGCAACCGTTCTTCATATGTTTTAGTGTCCAGGCCTTTAATCATCTTAGTTGCCCTTCTTTGCACTTTTTCCAGAGTCTCAACATCTTTTTTGTAATGTGGTGACTAAAGTATTCCAGATGTGGCCTTACTAAGGCTTTATAAAGTGGTACTAATACTTTACGTGATTTTGATTCTATACCTCTGTTTATACAACCAAGGATTGTATTAGTTTTTTTGGCTGCTGCTGCACACTGCTGACTCATGTTTAAGTGATCGTCCACTAGGACTCCAAGGTCCCTCTCACAGTTATTGTTTTTGAGCCAGGTTTTGCCTAATCTGTACTTGTACCTTTGATTTTTCCTGTCCAGGTGTAAAACGTTGGTTTTCTTCACATTAAATATCATTTTGTTAAATAGGGCTCATTGTTCAAATCCATCAAGATCTTTTTGTATTCTGAGCTTGTCTTCTGGGGTTTTGGCTATTCCTGCCAGCTTGATATCATCTGCAAATTTGATGAGATCCCCTTCTATTCCCTCATCTAAGTCATTTATGAAGATATTGAAGAGCAGTGGGCTTAAGATAGAACCTGGTGGTATCCCACTTCTTATTTCCCTACATGTAGATGTAGTACCATTAAGGACTACTCATTGAGTATGGTTTGTCAGCCAGTTACAAATCCATCTGGTGGTGATGCTGTCAATCCCACATTTTTCTAGCTTACCAAGAAGTAGGTTTTGGTCTACTTTTGTCAAATGCCTTGCTGAAGTCTAAATATACTATGTCCACAGCATTTCACTAGTCTTTACTCATTTTGTCAAAGAATGAAACAAGATTGATTTGACATGATCTGTTTTTAACATACAAACTCACATTATGATCATGGACCACTATCAGCCCTCTGCTATTTTGTGAATACAGTCTAGTTCACATATTCTCCCTTGCCAAAATGAGTCAGTGTGGGATTAGTAATGAATATGTTCTTCTGGCTTAGAGGCAGCCCAGGTTGAAGTCCATCCTCAGCCACAGAAATGTACTGAGGAATTCATTGTCTCTCAGCCCAAACTACCTTATAGGATGGTTGTCAGGAAAAAGGAAAGGCAAGATAAACTCTTAACATTAAATTACTTTTGCTTCAGTGTTAGCTATGTGCTCCAGGCATTATTTATTTGTTAAATGTATATGCCTCCTGACTCCCCAGTGCATGGTGGCGAACCTATGGCACGGGTGCCAGAGGCGGCACTCAGAGCTCTCTCTGTGGGCATGCGCGCCATCGCCCCAGTCCTAGGCCTTCAACTGGGTTTTATAAAACCTTTTCGCTGTAGGCCTCCGCCGCCGTGTGCAAAAAAAAAAAAGGTTCAATCACTCAATTTCAACTTCTCGCAGAAAAAAAAAAGATCTTGCATAGTTGGAATTGATTGATTGAACTTTTTAGTCCCACCCAGTCTGCCGTTACCACCGCAGCCACGCCCACCCAATGGGCCACATCCACCCAATGGACCCACCCGGCACTCGACGATGCATAAGTGGGTTTTGGGTTGCAGTTTCGCCACTCAGTCTCTAAAAGGTTCGCCATCACTGGCTTAGCATGTTGCAGCTATGTTGCAAACTGCTTAAAACAAATTAGTGTGGAGTATCAGCAGATCAGAGGGATTCTTCTAGTAAGGACTATGTTCTCCATACCATATATGAGGCTTCTCATATATGCATGATGGAAAAGAGAATAGCAATATCATACTAAAGACCAGAATTTTTTTCTGCAAATATTATTGACACATGTCACTACTGCTGTGCAAGCTATATTGGCTGCCTGTTGGCTTCCACGTGGAGTCAAAATGCTGGTGGTTACCTTTAAACCCCTTTTATGGCATAAGACCTGGTTACCGAGGTTTCTGCTTACCCCAGTGTGTTTGGGCCCAGTTGATGAACTCCAGATCCTTTCGTTAAATGTTGTCACTTTATGAGACCTATAAAGTGTATCTTCTCTGCTCCCACCCTCTGCTATAACATCCCCCCCCAGCATGTGGTCTCCTGTGATTCCAAAAAGCCTTTAAAACCTGGCTTGGTCTCGGCCTTGGGGTTAATGTGTTAGGGGGACTACAGACGTGGTTGGTTTTAATGGTTGCTTTTAGTTCAGGCTGTCTTGTTTCACTTTGTTTATGGTTTTAATTATTTTAGTTATTAATTATATTTTCTAAGCCACCCATAGTCCATTGGGTGGATTTATTTAAAGAATAGGTTTTGCAATGTGTTTTGTTAATAAAATCATAATGTCGTCATGTTCAAATATAGCTCATCATTCTATTAATGCAATCAAGTTTGGTAAAATAATTATACATTTATGATTTTCTATTTTTTTTGATAGATTATAGTGTCCTTTCTACCTAGAGACAAAGGACACTATTCTCAGTTTTGGGATCTTGAGTGTCACCCATTGCATGAGCCTCATTTGACAGACAAATACAGGCTTCAGTTTTGTGGAATGGTAAGAATATGAATGATGTAGTTAATTTTTTTTAATTAGATTCATAATTAATAGACTTCTTTTACATAGAATGGAAGAAGAATGAAACAACACCCCTGTGATAAACAATTTGTGTGTTTATTGCTTTCTGATTAAAGTCTTAAAATGAACTATTTAAATATAATATTTTTGTGAAGTCTTATGTTATATACTTTGTAAAATACTAGCACTTGATAAAACACTAGCATTTAACTCGTACATCTTTTCCTACACTCTAGCAAGTATAATGATACTAACTTTGCTGTGAAAGTATCAGTTTGAAGAAGCAGTTCTGGTTTACTTAATTTCTGTAGAATAAAATTAATTGGTTGATTCTGTTTCTGCATAATTAATGGGTAAAAAAGCATAGCACTTCTCTAATTAATTACATTTTGCAATTTATATATTGTAACAGAGTATCCTAAGCAATAAACAGGTAAAAAACAAAGTATTAACGTCATCATTGGTAAAAATCAATATTCGAGATGTAACACAAAGAAGAGAATACCTCAGTATATTTGATCACAACATATGGTATGTAAATTGGACGGTTTATAAAATACATTTCTGCATATTCATTATTTGTAAAGAAATTAAATTCTCAATGTTTTAAATATACATTCTATTTAGTAGCATTCTATGAGATCCACAAACTGCTATGTAATAAAATCAAGGCCATAGATTTGCCTTGTACAAGGATTTGCTTTTTGCTTTTTAGTGTGTTGTATGATCTACTGTTATGATTCATGAATCCTGATTTATGATATAACATTATGTACAAGCCAAGCTACTACATGGTTATTCTACAAACCATGGTTAAATATGGCTTAGCATGATGCATGACTCTTGCCATAATGCCTGAGAAAATATAAATGGTGCTTTTCAGTCATGCTTCTCTAAAAATCAAAGCTTATTGAGTATGCAATCCTAAACAGTTCCCCCCTCCCCAGGGAATAGACTTGCCGAAACAAAGAACAATCTTCTTATGAGGAAGAATAATATTTTACATTCAGAACCCTTAACAAATACAAGATGCAAACTATGAAGCAGTCTGCATCTAAATACTCTTTATTCAACTAAACATCTTAGTACTGTTCAAGAATTGGGGGGAAATGCAGCTTTATTTTGCAAGCAAGAAAAATAATTCAGATGTTTCTTAAAACTAAAACAGTAACATGCTTTGGTCTTATAAAAGACACTTTGTAGCTTTAAGTAACTTCCCAATTACAAATATCGATTAAAACAGAGGATTATGTTTAGTAGTGTTTTTTTGTTTTTTTAAACCAGGAGAGGGGTGTATGCCCAAGAAGATGTCTATACATTTCCTCCAACTAGGGTTGGTGAATCAAGTACATTAAAAATCAGCATGAAGAATTATTCTATGTCTTCCTGTCAGGTATATTGACTTCTAAGCATTGTTTAAAGTTGCATTTGATAAATCTTCAAACTAACATACCCAATCTTTAATACATGTTTTGATGTTAAAGTTGTTTGGATCATTGTCTGCTGCTAATTTACTTTCCAGTAGAAAGTAATATGTATTAAAATTGGAAACAATGTGAAATTTAAATCCTAATATTGAAATGTATATCAAAATTTGTAGGCCAAGCTTAGCTATTATATTTTTTTTCTCCCTGGAATCTGCTTAATTGAAATTTATGTCTCCTAAGGGATTATATACTTGCTGGGTAATGAATAAAATAACACAAATATTTTAAACAATTATTAAATTACAGCTCAACTTTAGAAGTCCTGGAGAGCCTTTTTATATCAAGCATTCCCATTATAATTTGAGGTGAGTGAAAATGTATTTTTTTTTTCTTAAGACGTGTGTTAGAAGGCATACAGGTATTCCTTTCTTTACAATTGGTCGTTTATGACTGTTTGAAGTTAAGATGGCCATGAAATAGTTACTTCATGGCCCATGAAACAGATGGGATCATGGTGCCTACAGAGGGGGAGGTGGTATGATGAATGACATGGAAGTAGCAGTTTTGCAGGAAAGGAACATACATTCCAAGGAGGGGAGCAAGACAGAAAACGACACAACTTGTAGGTGGATCAGAGACAGAGAGTTAGCATAA
>NW_015386809.1:245035-292106 GCF_001527695.2 Protobothrops mucrosquamatus
TATAACAACATCACAGAGTAAACGGAACTGAACATCTTAGCATTGATAAATGGGAAAGTTTGCGGCCAAAATTTGGCAGGACAGTCTGGGGATGTGCTTGGGGCCACTTGTGACCCACAGATTGCCTACTCTGTATTAAGTATTACAGCTTCTTGTTAGCTTACTTGATGGCCCTAGGCACCCTTAATTGATAAGGTTGTCTTGAATGGTGTTTAGAAGAAATTGGTGTAATTATGAACTACAAGTAGTCTTCGCTTAAAGGTGTCTTGTTCAGTCACAGTTCTAAGTTGTGAAAGCACTGAATGAGTGGTACTTACAACTAATCCTAAAAATTCCAGCCATTACACCACTCCCACAGTCACATAATTGTGATACTGGTGCTCCGCAACTAGTTCATACTTTTGACAGCTGCAGCCTGTGGGCATATGATCGCCATTTGTACCTTTTCTGCCGTCTTCCGACAAACAAAATCAATGCAGAAGGTGGCAAGTCACTCTAGTATATGCCCCTGGCCTCCCTCCATTTGTACAGTGTGGTGTCCTTCATCTTCCCTGTATTCGCATAGCTCCCTCCTTCCTCTGGCCTCCTTTCATGTGGCATAATGCCCTCCTTCCCTGGCTTCACATCATTCCTGTGGTGTAGCATGATACCCTTTTTTATTCAGCTTCCCTTTGCCTATGCACAGCCTGCACCAGGCCTCCCCCCACCCCCTCATTACAACCCCACAGTCTTTCCCTCAGGCTCCCACTACTTCCCACACAATAGTTTGTATGTCCTGGAGTTACAACAGCAACGGAGTCTGCAGGAATTGTTATCACTAAGCTTTAACAATCACGTGACAACACTCTTTACAAACATATTGCTTAGTGATGGCAATCCTGGTTCCAACCGCCTCATACCCCCAAGGACTACTTGTATACAGCTAAGAATGTAATCCATATTATAGGCCATTTCTGTTTAGTGTCCAAAATAGCACGACCAGCTGACAAGTTGTAATAGGCTATTAGGATAAGAAAATACTCTGCTGCTAATAGAGCTTTAGAACTTTCTTTTTCTCAGTCTAAATAAGTTGAAGAAGTCTGTTAAATGCTCATCTAATTCTTATATATTTCTCTCACAGATGTCACCACTACTGCAATTTACCAGTCCAATTCAAACCAATGTCCCCAGGCATTTTCAAATGCTTATTGGTGGTTGAAACAGATAAAAGTGGAACTCTTACTATTCAACTAATTGGTGAGGGTTTGGCAGGAAATAGTTAAAACTGTTGTTAACCATGCACGCTATGACTAAATTATTAAATTTCCTTTTTTGTATACAAAATAAATGTATAGGTAACTCAAGTATTTGTAAATTTTAATAAAGTAAATTTATTAATGTATGCTATCATGGAACCGGTGCACTTTGGCTGTTGAAAGCAGCAGTGTAAGTAACTTTTGTTTTGATTATGATTTCTCAAATGACAGTGTATGAGTTCTTTTTTTAAAAAAAAAATAAAGCTTTTAAAAAATATTTTCCCTTTTATTGTGTTTATTGCTGACTCTCCTTTATATCTGTTATACATGAATATTTTCTATCTAATAAAGTCAAACTGTATAAGGTAACTATTGTTGAAAGTTGCTACCAAAGTTATGTATCTGTACCTGATTTGCTCATTACTGCAGTACAAGTTCATATAATATGGTTTTAGGCCAGATGGCAATGGTGTTATTAAATCTCATCTAGGAATGCTAAAGGTTGAACTAGAACAGGGGTAGGCAACCTTGGCTCTTTTATGACTCGTGGACTTCAACTCCCAGAATTCCTGAGCCAGGCTCAGGAATTCTGGGAGTTGAAGTCCACGAGTCATAAAAGAGCCAAGGTTGCCTACCCCTGAACTAGAATTTGTATGTTTAAAAGTTGCAAAGGTTCTGTGAATGTTTTCAATTAAATCATTTCTTTCAGATGGACTGAAAATGATAACATTGTTACAAAGCATTTATGAAATACAATAACTGTCTCCTGAGCAACCAAATTGTCCTGGATACTTTCACAAGTGAAGTATCTGTCCAGAAGTTGAGTAATATGTAATGGTTCCAAGTAGACCACTTGATTCCAGCTGATTCAAGAACATTAAATTCATTGTGTGACTGGTGTTGAAATTCTTGGCAGTCATTACTGTATAACAGATAATTGACTATTGTAGTAATGGGTATTGGTGCTACAGTCTCCACTATGGATATACAGATTATAAGAAATCTCTGTATATTGTTCTGTTTGGATCTAGCTGCAGTTTATGTGTATTATGTATCCTAGAAGGTGTTACTAGAACTTTATTAAATCAGCTAGAGAGGTATCAGCAGGTTTCCCACAATCTTCCTGCTGAGATACTATTTTCAGCTGCACCCAATCTGCTACTTATGGCATTAACAGTAGTTTGCATGTTCACCCCTCATCTCTGTAAGAATAGACGTTATATATAGTCTCTGTATGTTGCCTTGGAGGGCAGGATGGTGGCAGGACTTTCTTGGGTGCCATCCAAGCAATTAAAAACAGACCTCTGATATCAAACCACATGATAACCAACTATTTCTGCTTTGAGTAGTAGCACTAAATAGTTTGTTGGGATAATGACATTTCAGGGATCGAGGGAATGTTCCGATCTCTGTCTGACTGCAACAGCATCTCAGCCAGGCGTCCCCTAAGTAAACCTGAAGGATTTAGGTGCAGCGGAGAACGTTGGCTTCAATATAGGGAACAGAGAGGAGAGTATTAGACCACCCTGCCAAGGGCTGCTACCTCTCTGCAGCTGTTTGAGAATCTGCTTCTTAGCATGAGAGAAAAACTAAGAGCCACAAAAAGAGCCATTGTAAGTGTGTTCAAGTTTGTACTCTGGTAGAAACCATAATCTTATTTTTTTAGATCAGGGGTCCTCAACCTTGGCAACTTTAGACTTGTGGACTTCAACTCCCAGAATTCCTCAGCCAGCTTTGCTGGCTGAGGAATTCTGGGAGTTGAAGTCCACAAGTCTTAAAGTTGCCAAGGTTGAGGACCCCTGTTTTAGATGTTTTTAAAAGCAGTAAAATGTGGGCAAGGATTTTATATTTTCAGATGTAAAGCTAAGCTTATAATCAGATATAATAAGCCCAGTTGAATTTAGTGAATTTTATTTCTGAGAGGCTTACCGAAGATTATGCTGCAAATAATTTTTTATCCTTGGTGGGCAACCTTGGAGTATCTCCAGATGCTTGGGGCTCATGCCTTCATAATACCCATCTCTGCATTGTGTTATAAGAGATCACCAGTAATATAAACTCCAAAACAGTAGTATATAGCTGTGACTCCTATTTTTTTTTCTTCTTTCCCAATCCATAATATGAGTATGAGGTAGTTATATAACTCTAAATTTTTTCTCTTCAGCAAAGAGCTTGTGTGGATTTTAGCTGCACTAATACACTGGAAATGTCCTTTGTTCCTTGCGGAAACTTGAAAGTTCCCTGGCAAAGACTCTATGAAGTTGGAAGGAGCTCTCCGGAACATACTTGGGAATCAAGTCTTCAAACTCTTTGTGTTAATTTGTATGATTTCCAAATTGGAATGCTGAGGGCCATATTGAGTCTTTAATAAACAGTAAGTTCATTAGGTAAGTAATTGTAAGAAAATAGTCCTTTGTAATGAAATAAAATCAGCAAGAGGGTTACTAGGCTACTTCCTTTTTTACCTTTCACATGTCCTATAGAGTAGCGGTAGGTAATACTCATTTTGCATTGAATTGTCTCTTTGTGAACATTCTGTCACCAGTCAAAGCTGTCCAGTATGTCAGTCATGGAGTATTGTGGTTGTGTCAGAGAAATAAACAAGAGATTAGAAGGTTACAAAGAACTGAGAATAGGGCAGTAAATAGTGTTTGGGAGGAGAAAAAAGTTAAAGAAACTTTTATCAAAAGGTCTGTTACAGCTGGAACAAGATATTTTGAAAGAGATTGTTGGGTGTTCTCTGTAACTTGGTTAATACTCACTAGAAATATTCATATGCTTATTTTGCATTGTAGGTGCTAGATAACACATTCACAATATAATACAATCCTTTCAGAACTTGTAAGATCTATGCCAGGAAATGTTAGGGACAGTTTTATAACACCCACAAGGAATATTTGTACTAAATGGTCCCTAAAATGCATTTTCACAAAAGTTTCCTTGGAAAAGCTATCCAAGCCTTTAATGAGAAGTATCTATTTCTTTTTGGTTCAGATTTTTTTTCTCCCTCCTGAATATGGTTTTCTCTTGTTTGTGGGCTATGGTTATTGCATAGACAGAACAGAATGATTAGAGCCTGGGCATAGAGTACCAGTTCTTTTGTAGTTCAGCAGTTATCATTTACCAGAAGGAAATGCCTATTTGCTTATATGCATTTAAAGAATGCAATCTCTCATCTTACATATTTAAATGAAAGGCAACTTAAATAAACTTTCCAATGAAAAATTCCCACATGTAACGAATAAAGCATTACAAAGTACTTATGCATCATTCAGATAAATTTAAACTATTTTCTCTAGGTGTGTCAATAAAAGAAACAGATTACATATTCCTTCCATACTTGCAGGAAATAATTTCCTCAGTACTCTTACTAAAATCTCTAAAGTGCATTTGAAAGATTATTTTCCGCTAAGTGGGAGCCACCTGTACCCGGATGGAGCCGAGTTGTGGAGTACTGGTAAATATTGAAGTGCAAGATGTTGCCATAACAATATACAAGCCAGCAGTGCATAGCAACACTCATAAATTACTTGGATCATCCAGATCATAACCCAATATATGTACTGTAGTTATCTAGACTACACTGAAATCAGTGGGAATGCACATTCCACTTCAAATAAGAGGATATTGGATTATATCGGTATGTTTCTCCCCCCACATCTATGGGATATATTTACATTGAAGTAGTTCTCATACTGCAAGAATAATATTTAAACAATATACAAACTGGAATAAGATGAATCTTAATATGTGCATAAAAATAAAATTCTATTTTTGGCAGTATGCTGACTGGGGAACTCTAGGAGTTAAAGTGCACATGTCTTAAAGTTGTCAAGTTTGAAAAACACTGAGGTAGTCCTTTGCAGCAATTTAATGTTAATTAATCTTGATTTATTTTCTCAGATTATACCTACTTTTCTGAAAGCTTTGCAAAATATGGAAGTTGAGCAGACAGACTACAGGCACTTCTCATATGTAATACTACATTTACTATATTCTGTCCAAATTACCTTCATTCTGAGTCAAACCTGTCCACAAATGGCATTTGCCAGGTTTCAGTTTCATATATTTTCAGTGCAAAAGCTGCCTTTTAAAAAGTGCCTCTTGTCATTTCAAATTGTTTTATTTTATTATTACTTTTTTAGCTCCTGGTGACAAGCACCATTTGAACTTTAGAACCACCCACGCTTTCAATGCAGTAGTGTGAATAGGCTTCAAAATTCCTTTGGGTTTTCCAAGCTTTTGTACTCTGATATGGTTTAGACAAAAGACTACAGGAGTTCCATTTATCCACCTAATAGTTAAGAGACAAGGGGGGGAGAGCTGGGTGGGAGACTTAAAACTGAAGTGCCCTCTTACAAGTGTATTAAAACCTATTTTGTTTACTCTCAACTTCCAAAATGCCTCAGGCAGCTTATCATGCCATCTTAGTAAATTACTCATGTTGGGCACAAGCCCTGCTCCGAAAACAATACTCTACACAAAATCTGACATTTTAATCACTCAAATCACATGTAGATAAATTATCTGTACTCTTTAGCATGTATAATGGCCTGTCAAAGCATAGCTGGTGAATATTTATCAGTGCTTTGATGAAAGAATCTCATGATTTGAAAAAGTGAACTGAGTTGGGAACTAGCTGTTACTGCCTGCAATCTAATTAGAAATTCAGACAGTAATAAAAATGTTGTTGCTACTTCTGTTTTCTAGTTGATTATAAGAAGGATGGCAATTTCAGTTTTTTTTAAAGTATACTATTCAACTATCTTTTTGTAATTATTGTCTTACTTGCAGTCTATTCAGTACAAGAATAGGTTATAATGTAGTAACTATTTAAAAAAACAGTGCAGGTTATTTGGTATAATAACAATGTAATAAGATAAAAGATAATAAGGTAAGATAAGTTCATTGCACTTATGATTAACATTCCTTTGGTGTTTTTATTCTATTAATATTAAAGTTGTGTCAATATTTAACATCACCTTGATTGTGCTCACTCATTCACAGAACTTTTCTATACTCTGCTAGACTGCAAAATGACTGCATCTTCCAATTAATTGCCACATGAAAATGAGGATATAACTGCTTTTATTAAACTAAAAGCAGTAAACACATGGGACCCATCTGTCTCCCTATGTCATCTGATATGGGGAGAATCTTATTAGTGAGGAGCAGTCTTATAAGTCAAGGGGGGATTGGAAATGTGTATTATATCCCACCATATATATCATTTTAATAGCATACCCATAGTATGCTCTTAACATTCCAAATGTTCATAACATCCTGAAAAGTTGCGTCCTTCATTTAGAAGTGC
This sequence comes from Protobothrops mucrosquamatus, assembly GCF_001527695.2. NCBI lineage: Eukaryota > Metazoa > Chordata > Lepidosauria > Squamata > Viperidae > Protobothrops > Protobothrops mucrosquamatus. The sequence goes on from NW_015386809.1 coordinate 251,585, forward strand.
TGTACATGTAACCATTGTTTGAATAATTGTTCTGAGAAGAATAAATTATTTATTCAATGATTTTTTTTAAATCATGTAGTATAAATGGAGGATTGTGTCAATAATTAACTACAAGATAATTCCTTTATTCCTGGTGGTGAACATTTTTATAAGAGCTCATTGAATGCAGCCAAGTCCCCAAATTCTGACCTGAGGCAGGACAATACAAAATAGTGGCAAGTTGTTTGATCTGAATCAGTCCTGAGCATCAACAAGGCTCCAGTCCTGATTGTGGAGCTCTGGGGCACTACAATAACTAGCACCATCATAGTACCAGCAAAAAACTCAAAACTTTGCAACTAATTTCTCTATATTATATTGGGGCAGAATATAACAGAAGTTTTTTCCAATTCTTCTGGATCTGAGCATCCCTATGCAATGGCACCAGTTCAAGACATTCTGACTGGACTTCCAACTAGATCAAATAATCCCTGCATGTTCCTAGCTCTGTTTGTACCTCTCAAAGCTGAAAACATTAATAACAGTTTTTAGACTGCATTTAACATATTAGGAAGATTTGTAGGATTTTGTTGTTGTTGTTGTGTGTATTATACAATGTGTTGGTAATCATTAACCTTTCTAGCATTCAAAAAACAATGACAAGTAGAAAATAACTAAGTCTTTTTTTTCTATACCGAAGAAGAGTTTTCTTAATAAAATTCAAATTCTTCATCACAGATCAGCAACCCAGCCTAAATAAAGCTTATTAAGAACTTAGTCTACCAAGCTAGAGTCTTTGATGTTTCTACATTTCTTTAGTATAGTTTACTACAAGCTGGTTTCAGTATAACCCCCAGTCGGAGCACTGGGCTGCGGCATGCCAGAAACTGGGCTGCACAACAAGTGAAGCCCCATTCATGGGATGCAGACAGCACATGAAACCATGTCCCTCAGGTCCATAGAAAACCCTCTCTCCATGGAACCTGGTGCCCAAAAGATTGGGGGCCACTGCAGTAGAGGGCAGCATCTGGCTGGTCTCAGAGACTAACCTAAGTCTGGTTAGTAAATGAATGGATGACTTCCATAATTTTCCAGTAGTTGACTGGAAAGCTAAACAGCATCCTAGAAGAAGGCACTGGCAAACCATTTCTCTATTATGCATCTCATTTCTAAGAAGACTTCATTTTATTCTAGGTTGGTATCACTAACGTGTTTGGTGCTGCAATTCCTACAATGTCTGAGCAGCATAGCCAAAAGTTTACTTGGCTTGGAGGACTAGCCTAAATGACAGCAATACAGGAATTCTGTAATTAGTGATATGAAGTAGAAGCCCACCTTTGAATGATTTTTTTAAAACCTGTTTTTTCCCCTTAGCCTTAAGTTAGGATGCTAGATGGATCCGCTTTGGGTTGGAAATTATGTTATCCCTCATTTTTTGGTAGTGTGTTTATTGCTGATTTTTTTACCTTGCGAAGAGACCCAAAATTCTGGTCTAGGGCACATGAAGTGATGGGATTCAGCCGGTTCGCACCACTTCGGCAGAACCGGTAGCTAATTTTTTGTTGCCGAGGCCCAGAATGGACTTCCAGAAGCGGCATCCCCGCAGAGAACCGGTTGTTCACATATTTGAATCCCACCACTGGGCACACGCAATAGATTTTTGCAGTTGCCTCCCATAGAAATGTGAGCATCAGTGAAAATAAGGTTAGTTTTATTTAATAAGTAACAAAGGCCAATAAGGAAGAACATTCTAAATATAGTTTATTATTTCCTAAACTAGGTTGTTTTAGTTCAAGAAGGTGAAATTAGTCTGCTGGGTTGAACAACAATTTGAAATGTACTGTTTATGGTTGTGCCGGCTGGAGATTGTGTGAACTGAAATCAAAATACACCTGAAGGATTCAGGTATGGAACATGCCTTTGTAGAAAGTTATTCTCAGTGAGGGTCATCCTTAACTCTAGAGGTGTGCATTTGACTGGCTTCTTTTGGAGCTACAAAACCTTTTTGTCTTGCGGGATGGGCAAAGTCCTAAGGCAGTGATGGCGAACCTTTTAGAGACTGAGTGCCCAAACTGCAATCCAAAACCCACTTATGCATCGTCGGGTGCCAGGTAGGTGTGGCCCATTGGCTGGGTGTGGCCAATTGGATGGACATGGCTGCAGTGGTAACGGCAGACTGGGTGGGACTAAAAAGTTCAATCAATCAATTCCAACTTTGCAAGAACTTTTTTTTTCCCTCGAGAAGTTGAAATTGACTGATTGAACCTTTTTTTTTTTTTTTGCACATGGTGGCGGAGGCCTAAAGCGAAAAGGTTTTATAAAACCCAGTTGAAGGCCTAGGACTGGGGCGACGGCACGCGTGCCCACAGAGAGGGCTCTGAGTGCCGCCTCTGGCACCCGTGCCATAGGTTCGCCACCACTGTCCTAAGGAGTGCCTTATTTGGTGATGTGCTATATGAGCAATTGGATGATATTCTCCATACGGTCTTTTTTTAAAACACAGCGAGGTAGGCTGGGAGCGCCGAGGGCAGCGTTCGCCAAGGAGGAGTTGCGCGCACTATCGCCTCCTCAAAGTGCTCCACAGATTTTCGCGCCTTAAGCAAGAAGGTCGAAACTGAAGCGAGGCATCTCCCAGCTTTCCGCGAAGGCACTTAAAGCCGCCTCTAACGTGGAAGCTTGGAAGCGGATTTCTTCAACAAATCCCCCCCCCCCCAATGTAAGAAATTCTGAACTTCCAGCCGTAGAGACTTTGAACCTGGATCCCCGCCCGTGTCTTCGCTTCTGCCTCGGCTGATGCTGAGGCAAACTTAAAGTGGGTTAATGATCTACGGTCAAGTCACTGCCTTCCCTTTTGACAGGGGATTTTTTTTTCCCGGGGGGGGGGAGGAAGGAGGGCGGGTGTGTGTGTGTGTGTGCAGCCCTAGACATTTGGAGCAAAGCTTCCCGAATACAACAGGTCTGCAGCCTCGGTAAGCGTGCAGAGGATGCCGCACCAGGCTGGTAGAGCAGCGGGTTTGCTGCTCTGCTCTGCCGAAAGGGGTTGCGCCGGGGGTCCTGCAACCGCGGAAAAACCCCAGACAAGCCCCTCCCGCGGGAGAAGACTTTTCTTCCCCGGCCGCTGGGCCAGTTGGCGGGCAGAGGCCGGTCCGGCTCTTTGCACATCCGACCCTGCAGGTGTCAGTAGAGGCTGCGAATAGGCGCGCCAGGGGCTGGGCAGGAAGCTCGTCCTCCCTTCCCCCCCGCCTTCCCGCAGCCCCGCTCCTTTCTTCCCGCGGCTCCGGGTGCTCGCCTGCTGTCACGAACAGCCAGACTAGTTGCAGCCGGGCAGCAGCCGGGGAGGGAGCCGGAGGAGCCGGGAGCAGCAGACGCAGCCTCCGCGCGCAGGAGACAGACTGAAGGGAAGAGGAGGCGGCGGCTGAGGCTGAAAGGGTCTTCAGCTGCTCTGCGTAAGGAAGCCCCCCGCCCTGGGGCGAATGGGATGGAGGGGCTTTCGGAGGGAAGGTGAGTGTCGACAGCCCGGCGGGCTTTTTTTCCCCTCCTCCTGCAACCTTTGCCTGGCGGGATGCGGCTGTCGCTCTCCGCGAAGGGAGACAGGAGTTGTTGCTGCTCCGGTGCAGACCTTATAGACAGCTAGCAACTAAGTGTCGGGCAAAGGGGGGGGGGAGGCCCAAGTTAAGGTCGGCGGCTCTTAAAGGGACCAGGCTCTGCTGGGCTTGCTCTGGGGGGGGGGGGGGAAAGGCATTTCCCCTTCTCCTTTGTGCCTTTGGTTGCTGCCAAGCTCCTGGCTGGGCAGGCAAAATGCGCGCGGGAGCCGAGGGGACGCGCGGATGCTTGGCAGGCAGGTCTCCCGCAGCGAAAGACGCGGTCGGCAAACGCCGGTTAGATGAAGGGCACAGATGATGAGACTCTTGACAGCGGGCGTACTTCTCCAAACTGCATATATGCCCGGGAAACTTGGCCAGATTTGGACTCCTCGTCTATCTTTCAGGAGACAAAACGAGAGCAGGAAGTCTAGAACGGAGGAACCCTGGGGCTTCCTTACCCGCTCGCGTCCCCGTTACCTTTTGGAGGCACGTCGCCTACAAGAAGTTTAGCCCCGCGCTCTTGCTCTTTTTATTTCGTTAAAATGGGGTTTTTTGTTCGCTTTTGACCAGGGCTTTTGCTTGCTCCGTGCGTGAGACATCTGCACGCTCTCGACAAATACTGTTTTGTTGTCTCGTCCTTATATGGTAAATAAAGCTAGAAAGACGAAAGGCAGAGGTTTGAGTTGGTAACGTGGATGGGCTGTTCTGGAGATCTAGGTGTCGTTTTAGCGTCGTGAGAGAACGGGAGCTTGCACCTCGTGTAGTTTACAAGTAACTCTTTCCGGCACGGGGCCGTTTCATAAGAATGAAATGCACTACAGAAAAGGCAGAATTGACACATTGTTTTTTCAGATCAGTTTTTAAAGTATATGTGAATATTCTTGTCATTATTCGGAAGAGTTAAGTTTTAAATCCCACCCCCCGACAGTAAAAATGCATATCCACTTGACCGTGTATCCCAAAATGGTCTGAAGAAACTATGACTGTAAACTATATTATGGAATCATGTATGCACCTTTCATAGGAGAGGTGACAAGTGTCCACTTAAGGCTGAATTAATGGGAAATCAATACTGGTAGAAATGTGTTTTTTTTTTCTTCGTACATATCTTTCTGTTTTTATGTGCTTACACTTTTCTTTAAATTTTCTTTAAAAATTCAGTTTTGTTATAAATGATGATAAAATTATACTATAAATTTATACATGTTTATTTTGTCTTACATATGTATAATTTTGCTTCCCTAATTGTCAGAGTACTTTAACGTCAAGGGTGTTTTTAAAAAGTTGTAATGAACATAGAACCAATCAGATTCCTATTTTGACCTTTTTTTTTCAAAGAAAAGCCCAGAAACTGTCTTACGTAGCTTAAATTAGGGTGACAGATATGATGCCTTTAAAGTTTGGCCATGTAATTCTTTCTGAAAGATTTATATACGTATATGTATATATACATACATATATATGAATATATGTGTGTGTATCTAGCCATGTTTACTTACTGTAGATGTAAACCCCTCCATGTTCAGTATAGCTTACAATTACTTGCAGTTTAAAGTCCGTGTAAAGAGGATACTGACTTTTAGCAAATGATTCTTAATAGCTTCTTGTTTCTAATTGTTCTTGATTAGCATTTTGAATGTCCTTGCATTTCAAAGTTACTCCTGAAGCACAAATTTATATTTGTCTAATCTGATATAAATCTTGTTTAATGAAAATTTTATGTTTAGTATTCTTCACAACTCTTTGCAGGTGATACAGTTATTCTGGAGCTACTAGGAAGCATGTAAATATTATGGCTTCCCTGTTACTGGAAATAAATGAGATATGTTACTGGTAAAGACATTATGAAGGATGGCATAATTAAAACTGGTGAATGTCCCAACTTCATTGCCAGCTGAAATAGTGACAAAATGTTCTGCATATCTGTGTCTGTAAAGTACAGATATTAAGTTACTGACTTTGAATGAGCCACAAATTTGTATAGTGGAAAGATCTTAACTGCAAAACATCCTATATCCTTATATATATGTTGTTCTTTGACATATACAGGTTGTCCTTGATTTATGACCACAATTGAGCCCGGAATTTATGTTGCTAAGTGAGAAATTTGTTAAGTGAGTTTTGCCACATTGTACATCTTTTCTTGCCACATTTCTTAAGTGAATCACTGCTGTTCTTAAATTAGTAACACGGTTGTTAAGTGACTCTGGTTTCCCCATTGATTTTGCTTGTCATATGACCCCGGGACACTGCAACTGTCATAAATGTGAAACAGTTGTCAAGCATCACCATGGGGATGCTGCAACCATCATAAATGTGAAAAATGGTCACAAGTCACTTTTTTCAGTGACATTGTAACTTCAAACAGTCACTAAATAAACTGTTGTAAGTCAAGAACTACTTGTACTTAACCCTACCATACGCCTTACATAATTATTTCTACATATGCACAGGTGGTATTTATTTATTTATTTATTTATTATTTCAATTTATATCCCGCCCTTCTCCCGAAGGACTCAGGGCGGCTCACAACATTATTAAAACAAAGAAAGACCCACACACCCCACCGAATAAAACCAAATTAAAACCAAAATTTTTGTGTTGTGATAATTAAAATTTCTAAAAAACCCAGTTTAAAAATCCTCCCTAGGCCAGGNCCCCCCGCCCTGGGGCGAATGGGATGGAGGGGCTTTCGGAGGGAAGGTGAGTGTCGACAGCCCGGCGGGCTTTTTTTCCCCTCCTCCTGCAACCTTTGCCTGGCGGGATGCGGCTGTCGCTCTCCGCGAAGGGAGACAGGAGTTGTTGCTGCTCCGGTGCAGACCTTATAGACAGCTAGCAACTAAGTGTCGGGCAAAGTGGGGGGGAGGCCCAAGTTAAGGTCGGCGGCTCTTAAAGGGACCAGGCTCTGCTGGGCTTGCTCTGGGGGGGGGGAAAGGCATTTCCCCTTCTCCTTTGTGCCTTTGGTTGCTGCCAAGCTCCTGGCTGGGCAGGCAAAATGCGCGCGGGAGCCGAGGGGACGCGCGGATGCTTGGCAGGCAGGTCTCCCGCAGCGAAAGACGCGGTCGGAAAACGCCGGTTAGATGAAGGGCACTGATGTTGAGACTCTTGACAGCGGGCGTACTTCTCCAAACTGCATATATGCCCGGGAAACTTGGCCAGATTTGGACTCCTCGTCTATCTTTCAGGAGACAAAACGAGAGCAGGAAGTCTAGAACGGAGGAACCCTGGGGCTTCCTTACCCGCTCGCGTCCCCGTTACCTTTTGGAGGCACGTCGCTTACAAGAAGTTTAGCCCCGCGCTCTTGCTTTTTTTATTTCGTTAAAATGGGGTTTTTTGTTCGCCTTTGACCAGGGCTTTTGCTTGCTCCGTGCGTGAGACATCTGCACGCTCTCGACAAATACTGTTTTGTTGTCTCGTCCTTATATGGTAAATAAAGCTAGAAAGACGAAAGGCAGAGGTTTGAGTTGGTAACGTGGATGGGCTGTTCTGGAGATCTAGGTGTCGTTTTAGCGTCGTGAGAGGACGGGAGCTGCACCTCGTGTAGTTTACAAGTAACTCTTTTTTACGGCACGGGGCCGTTTCATAAGAATGAAATGCACTACAGAAAAGGCAGAATTGACAAATTGTTTTTTCAGATCAGTTTTTAAAGTATATGTGAATATTCTTGTCATTATTCGGAAGAGTTAAGTTTTAAATCCCCCGACAGTAAAAATGCATATCCACTTGACCGTGTATCCCAAAATGGTCTGAAGAAACTATCACTGTAAACTATATTATGGAATCATGTATGCACCTTTCATAGGAGAGGTGACAAGTGTCCACTTAAGGCTGAATTAATGGGAAATCAATACTGGTAGAAATGTTTTTTTTTTCCCTTCGTACATATCTTTCTGTTTTTATGTGCTTACACTTTTCTTTAAATTTTCTTTAAAAATTCAGTTTTGTTATAAATGATGATAAAATTATACTATAAATTTATACATGTTTATTTTATCTTACATATGTATAATTTTGCTTCCTTAATTGTCAGAGTACTTTAACGTCAAGGGTGTTTTTAAAAAGTTGTAATGAACATAGAACCAATCAGATTCCTATTTTGACCTTTTTTTTTTCAAAGAAAAGCCCAGAAACTGTCTTACGTAGCTTAAGTTAGGGTGACAGATATGATGCCTTTAAAGTTTGGCCATGTAATTCTGTCTGAAAGATTTATATACGTATATGTATACATATATATGAATATATGTGTGTGTATCTAGCCATGTTTACTTACTGTAGATGTAAACCCCTCCATGTTCAGTATAGCTTACAATTACTTGCAGTTTAAAGTCCGTGTAAAGAGGATACTGACTTTTAGCAAATGATTCTTAATAGCTTCTTGTTTCTAATTGTTCTTGATTAGCATTTTGAATGTCCTTGCATTTCAAAGTTACTCCTGAAGCACAAATTTATATTTGTCTAATCTGATATAAATCTTGTTTAATGAAAATTTTATGTTTAGTATTCTTCACAACTCTTTGCAAGTGATACAGTTATTCTGGAGCTACTAGGAAGCATGTAAATATTATGGCTTCCCTGTTACTGGAAATAAATGAGATATGTTACTGGTAAAGACATTGTGAAGGATGGCATAATTAAAACTGGTGAATGTCCCAACTTCATTGCCAGCTGAAATAGTGACAAAATGTTCTGCATATCTGTGTCTGTAAAGTACAGATATTAAGTTACTGACTTTGAATGAGCCACAAATTTGTATAGTGGAAAGATCTTAACTGCAAAACATGCTATATCCTTATATATATGTTGTTCTTTGACATATACAGGTAGTCCTTGACTTACGACCACAATTGAGCCCAGAATTTATGTTGCTAAGTGAGAAATTTGTTAAGTGAGTTTTGCCCCATTGTACATCTTTTCTTGCCACATTTGTTAAGTGAATCACTGCTGTTCTTAAATTAGTAACACGGTTGTTAAGTGACTCTGGTTTCCCCATTGATTTTGCTTGTCATATGACCCCGGGACACTGCAACTGTCATAAATGTGAAACAGTTGTCAAGCATCACCATGGGGATGCTGCAACCATCATAAATGTGAAAAATGGTCACGTCACTTTTTTCAGTGACGTTGTAACTTCAAACAGTCACTAAATAAACTGTTGTAAGTCAAGAACTACTTGTACTTAACCCTACCATACGCCTTACATAATTATTTCTACATATGGACAGGTGGTAGATGTTTCTGTTATTAAATATTAACAATGTAATGGGATAGGAGAGGAGGAATACAAACTGGTAACTTTGAATACCAACCGACTTATTTTTATCATAATGATAATCTTTTCTAAATATTGTTTTCTTTATCCCCAATTGTGCACTGAAGTGGAGACCTTTTTCTTCACTTAAGAATGTGAGCAAAATCTGGCATGAAACTCCTTTTAGTGTACTTTTTCCACTCTCCCATTTTAATGGCAGCAGTAGCTGTGTGGCTGTACTTGTGAATGGAAACATTTAGTGATACAAAGATTGAGGCTATGCTGCTCTCTTGATCTGCTGAAGAAACAGTTCGGTCAAAAGTGTGAGCACCTGTGCCCTGTCCTTGTGAACAACATGTAACTTTTTTTTTCTGCCTTCCCTAAACTTTCTTTAATTAAATGTTGATGACAGTGCAACTTATATTGTGAGACGAGCACATGAAAATGATGTGTGAGTTCTAATAGAGGCATAACACAGTTTAAGGAAAAAAGAAAAAAAAATCCCTAAAAAAATCCTAAGCTGTTCCACTTTCTCTGAATCATCACCTTTTTAGTGCAGCTCTGATTCCTTAGGGGCATCAAAACATTGCCATATTTAAATCAATGCTCTAGTTTATATACGGTCCTAAAACATTGTTTGCTTGGACATGAAAAAAACACTATTGGTTGAGCATACTCACTCAGTAGGCCAAAAACCATAGTTTACAAACTTTCTCTGCCAAAATCAAATGAAACACATTATAGCTTGTTTAAACCCAAACAGTTTCTAAGATATATCCCCTGACAGGATCTTAGATTCTTATAGTTGTCAAGTGAAAATTATAATAATTGATAATTCATTACTAGGAAGAATGAATGAATACTTTAGTATGGTCTTAGACCAGTAGGCAGCTAAAATATATTCAGTATAAAATACATATTAATGGATATAAAGTAAAACATATAGTAAATATAAGGTAAGATATATAGTAAAATAATTAGAAATCAGGATATTTAAGCTTTTTTAAAAAATGGCCTAAAATTCCACATAACTATTTCAAACCTTGAGGTATCTTGTGTGCGTTGAGTTCTCCTAACTAAAATAAAATGTTGCAACTGAGTACAGCATATAGCTTTAGAACATCTATCTGCCAATAGATATTGAATAGAAAATTTATCAGGATAGCCTGGGACATTTTAAAATAAGGCTAATTTATTTTTAGAAGAGTCGGAATAAAATTTATTGTTTCAGTGTCTCTTGGTTTACCTGGACAAAGCCTCTAGAACAGGGTTCTCCAACTTTGGCAAGTTTAAGACTTGTGGACTTCAACTGCCAGAATTCCTCAGCCAATGTGGCTGGTTGAGGAATTCTGGGAGTTGAAGTCCACAAGTCCTAAAGTTGCCAAGATACAGGACTGGAATATTATGGTATCTACTCTCTAAAAATGCCAGAGAGAATGTTAATAAATATCTATGAAAATTTGGCATAGGCAAGTGAAAATAATGGAGAATATCTCTGGATTCCCAGTGTACAGATTTTAAAAATTCAGTTTAGGTTGTTCTGTTAATCTGTCCCAGGTCTGCTGTTCCTTTTTTTTGGCTATCTAGACCTACCACTAATATAATTGCTTAGGCACAGGGCTATAGGAAATAGTAACCTTAGACATATAGTTGTTTGTGATGCTAGAGGGAACAGCCCATTTGGAGCCAAGTTGACCCTTACCCAAACAAATAAAATATCTAGTCAGATTTTGGCTTCATTTCTAAACAGCTTGGTTTCTAATCTCTGTGCCACATTAGGGATACATCTGGGGGGCAGGAAAAAAAATATTAAAAACACTGATTTTATTTTTGCAAGAGACCTGAAGTTAAAATAAAGGCTTAACCATAGAATAACTGTGCAACAAATTTTACCATTAATAGTTTTATGTCAGTTTGAATAAAATTCCATCTCTGCATCCAAAGAAATGTTAATATTGTTACGACACTTTTTTGGAGGCATAATTGATGGGAAGTTTTCATTCTGGAGGCTTGAAAAACTCCTAGATATTAAAGATACGTTATCTGCTCTATACCATGATCATCTAACCATCACTTGTGAATTTCAAAAAAGATCATGACTTTTGTTTCTTGATAACTAATAGCTAATTGTTCTTCTTTAGAGTGTTGGATAAGAATCTTGATTGTTCTGAGACCAATCGTGGTTCATCACTAGAAAGAGATCCCTACTGTTTGAGCATGTTTCCCATTATCAGCTTTTCATCGTATGTTTTATCTTACAGTTTTCTGCTTTTTAATTTACGTTTCTCAATCTCTCATAAAGCTTTTATGAATTTAATTATTCAGTTCTTGATCTTGTATACATATACAATGCTTACTTTAAACAGTGAGACAATTGTGTTTTTTTATTACCATCCACCATAATTTATTTCCTTCAAAGATTCTTGGATATTTGTGAATATAGATCTCCTAAGTACTATGTACATTTATCAATGCTTTGTGGCATCCTAGTGGCACAGTTAGTTACTTGAGAGTTTTAACTATGCATTTATTATAATCGTTTTTAAATAGTGTTTCAATTTCCAGGCTGATCTGCAGTTTCCTCAGCCAAATTAGCTTTCAAGACAAATGTCCAGGGTGTTTTGGAAATACTTGAGATATGTCTATGTTTAGCAGAATTAAGTATTCGCGTTTGTATGCCTTGAGTTGCATGCCTAATGTAGCAATACAAAACCAAATTTAGAAACAACCTGGATTTCTTAGAAATACTATTATACTATTATAAATTCAGGAGACAATCATGTTTCAGAGGAAAGACATAGTTTTACTTACTGAATAATTTCTTCTTTAATAATTACCACTGAATGAATACTTCCTATACATGAACCTGCCTTTTGCAATCTGTTTTGTTTCAGATGTCATAGGTAACAGTTCTAATCATGTCTGTTACCACATAGCGATCATACTGGCTGCTAGTCATTTGAGTTATAGACCAACACATCTGGAATATCAGTCTGGAAGAGAAGACATAGAAATTCAATCATTATTGGCAAAAATATTTATTTGAAAACTAATTTTTGCCAGGGGCACCCATTGAGCTCAGCTTTTGTTAAAAATTTGGTACCAATATATATGGTACCATATTGCTTCCTAGTTACTGGTTCTGACATGTCATTTGATAATGAACTATGGAAATGATTGGATATAATTTACAAATGAAGATTGTTATTATGCTAGCTGTAAGAAGACATTGTTAAGAGATGTTTGAGACCTATGAGTATATTAAACATAGCCAGAGTGAAAGAGATCTTATTTATAGTAGAAAAAATCAAAAGGATTTTCTGTATCTTAAGGTATTTTCATCTTGATTTTTGATATTCCTTAATGATGTGCTGCTGCTCATATATGAGTAACATTTTAAAACCAAATATTTTTTAATTATAATTTTTATTAAGTAGAATTCAAATTTTATTTAAATAAATTGCGCATTGGGTAAACTGCATGGGTATATAGAAGAAACTGGTTTTGATGTACAAGTTTATTACTATGATAGATCTATTGTTTATTTGCACAAATATATGTCATGAGAAATGTAATAATATTCACATGAAAACTCTATCTTTTTAGAATATGGTCATACTCATATCTTAGTTTCATTTCTTGTGAACCTATGGTATATATAATAACGTATAGTAGTTTTATTTGGAGATGTGATTTACAGTATATATGCAACTTTGGTTACACTGAATTGCTGCCCAGAGAGGATTTGAAATTATGAAGAAGTGAAGTAAAATTTCTCTGTAGAGTCAATTTTTTAGATGAAATGTGCTTGACTTTTCTAGAAGGAAAAAAACTTCAAAAAGTACATGAAAATTAATTTGGTGGTGTTCTTAGAATGCACTAAAACTTAGTGAAGACACAGAATGTTTGCCATAAGTCTCCATAAACCCAAAATAATCATAAAAAGAGAGAATTTGTAAACTGCATATCAATAGCCAAAATTAACTTTTCATTGCTGTACTTTCCATTCGAGATGGGCAGATATCTTTTCAGTTTGATTGACTGATTATTGACTGTTATGTCCTCAATATGAGTGTGTTTTTCTTCATCTATCTTGCTTGATAATTTCTCTGTGAGGGAACAGAATTTGTGTTTATTTTGTAAGGCTGCAGTCATGCTGCATAATTTGACTTGTAGTTTTATACAATTTAACTTAATTTGGCTTACTTTTGAGAAGTCACATACAGAATTGCAAGATAAGAAAGTTAGAGATAAGTTGACTTTTAATATCCTGCCTAACTTTTTATCTATGAATGAGTGTAAAATTATGTTGCATCTGTGCCAATTTATGTAATTTACATTATGATTACAAGATGCGCAAAGCCTCATATTTATGGAAACGGTTTTAGAAAAAAATGCTCACTTATGTCACAAATTGCTTGGGAATTATGTATTATTAATGTCAGTTCTGGTTCTGCTTTCGGCTTTAAAGTAGGTCTTGGTAGTATAACTGCTTTCAATAGTTGCTTTGTACAGCACTACTGTCTGTTTTTGACCTCTCACTTTTGTGTTCTGCTGTGATTCTAATTCTTGTCTGTGTTTGAGGCTTTGATATTTCTAGTCTTTTTAAGGTTCCATTTTCTCTCCATTTTTATGAAACAATGGTTGTATCAACAATAGGGGTTAAAGAGAGCTTTGTGATGAAAATAAGAATAAAAATAAATGGCAGTAACTTGTCATATTTTTGTTTCTTTGTCTACATACATCATTTTTTTGTTCATTTGATATAGTCTATGGGCTATATGTGAATGTCCTCCAATATTTAGCTACAGGCTTAATTTATCAAGTCTGATTCAAATGTGCAACTTTTCAGCCTTTCACATTACAAAAGTGAAGCCTTCCTTATTGGTGTGTTAATTGAGGGAGCAGCAGAAAGACAAACTTCCTTACTCTCTAATTTATAAAGTGGAAAAGGGGGCTTTAACAAAGAATCCAAAAAATAGTATCTGTATACAGATAATCCTCAGCTTACAACCAGAGTTTCCATTGCTAAGCAAGGCGGTTGTAAAGTTAGCCTCACCCAATTTTACAGCCTTTTTTGCTACAATTGTTAAGTGAATCAGGTGGTTGTTAATTGAATTCAGCTTTCCCCATTGATGTGCTTGTTGGGAGCCAGCTGCGAAAGTTGCAGAGGGTGATCACGTGACCCTGGGGAATGCTACAACAGTAATTAGTGCAAGAAGTAGTTGTAAGTCACTTTTTTCAGTGCCATTGTAACTTTGAACAGTCGCTAAATGAATGGTTGTAAGTTGAGAACCACCTATACCTAGAGTTGAAGAAATTAAACTACCTCTCCCTTTGATGTTTATGGTACTGTATGTGTAGTCTACAAAAAAACAGAAGCAGATTTTTCTCTTTGGGATTTGGAAGTGGATCAGTGCAAATCTAGGTACAATGAAAGTTGGGCAGGCTAAAAGCTTTATGAGGCTTCTTCCTGTCCATCTCTGATTTTAGATAGAAACTGTTAAAATGGGCATGTTATTAATTTATCATACCTCATCATATTCAGTGTTCAGAAATCATAATGACAGAGAAGCAAATATACCTTAGAAAATGTAGCAGAAATGCTTTTATTGCTAGAGTGTTTTCAAGTCAGTATGAATTCTTGCTTTAAACAAAACATTTTGGTGCTAACAATAGTAAAACAGTGCTCGAAGTGGATCATGTTAACTAAAAGAGAGCATGGGATGTGTTTGCTGGGGAGAAAAGTGAAAGGATCTGGTTGAAGAAAGATTGAAGAAGCTGAGAGGAAATTTACTAGACTGGTAAAGAAATTTGAATTCACTAGAGGGGAAGACACACATGTACATTTTACAGACACCAGTACTTTTCTCAGTAGTCACTGTCAATGAACTTGGATTCTCCTGATGATAGAGACAATCACTGCTTTACAGGAAGGACATTCGTATAATTACACCTATTCTGTTATTACTTACCGGTATATAACGTTTCAGTGACATTGTGTCCCACCTAGACTAGTTCTGAATTCTACTTGTGCTATGGCTACTCCAAGTTGAAAACAATGTTCTGTTCCATGACTAATACTTTTGTCTAATCACAAATGTAAGTTACAAAGAATTTACTGAAATTTCTTTGGTTCCCTAAAGCAGCAATGTGTGCAAGAAATGATAGATTTGTCAGACTGTTATGTGACAGTGCAAGTCTGTACTTGCCAAAATCCAGACAGTCTGTCAACATTACATGTTGGAGATAAATAAATTACTGTGTCTTAAGACAGAAATGTCATTGCATTTGATGCAATTCTGTGATACATATGTATAGATTTCTGCAAATACTGTGTATTCCAGTGAGATCAGGTAATATGTTTGGCACCTGTTTGTTTATTTTGTTGACAATATGAACTTTTATAAAGTATCTTTGTTATTTATGGACAGTATAAACAGGCAGAACTGATTTTCTAAGATGACAATTTAACATGATAACCCACCACATATGTCCCTTCTTTAACATAACAATTACAATTTGGAAACTTCTTTTGGAAAGAATCAGGGGGACTGTAGCTAATGGATTCTCAAGTTATGCATTTGGCAGTCAGAGTTCCCTTCTTGTCTGGATTGAAGTGATTTGAACTAGAATCCAAGAGCTGGAATTAATAGTATTATTTATTACAGGAAAAGTAAAAATTACAAGAATTCCAGCAAGTATTGTTTTCAAATGAGATCCCCATATATTATCTCTATATGTAGGCATATATCTATATATTGCAGTTTTAAGGTGCAAAACTCTTGTCCACTTTCTCCTCCTTTTTCTGTGCAGCGTTGGATGTCTTTGTCATTTTTTTGAAATACTGGCAGTCTTCATCTGTTCTTTGTTGTGGAAACTGTCAATTTTCTTACTGTGTGAAGTAACTCTCACATCTGCTTGGGAATTGCTAGTGGCAGGCTGAAAATTATTGTAAATTATTTTTTGTTTTGAGTGTTTTATCTGCCTATCAACTTGAATTCTTCAGCTGTATGCACAATTTTAGGCACCCCTGGTTAGACTGTAAATTTTAGTGAATCCCTAAGTGAACAAAAGCTGGATTACCAGACTGGGTATAATACTATCAATCATGTGTCTTAACATGGCTAAAATAATGGATAATTCTCAGACATAAAGGACTGTTATATCTAGAACAGGGGTCCCCAACACCTGGTCCGTGGAACAGTACCGAGCTGCGGCATGCCAGCAACCGGTCTGCACAAACAAGAAAAGCCCCATCCACAGGATGCAGGCAGCACACAAAACCATGCCCTCTCTGGTCCATGGAAAAACCTCTCTCCATGTAACCGGTCCCTGGTGCCCAAAAGGTTGGGGACCTCTGTTCTAGAAGGACATGATCTGCAACTGAGATGGCATGCACTTCTATGGTATGAGAAGAATAAGACTCATAGATACTTTCAAAAACACTATGTAAGAAATTCACTACTTTCTGTGTGGGAAAATATAAAAACTAAAATCTAATTGAAAATTCCAGGATGGCTTTCAACGATGGAAGCATTTGTTCACCCAAACATAGCGCAATATGAATTTTTTTTTACATATAAGGATATTTTGGATACTGAAGGGAAACTAACATCTAAACAAGAGCTTTTAGACCAGGGTATTGAATTATCATGGTGGCCTCAATTGCAAATGCAATCGAGATATGATAAAGATTCGAAAATATGGTTTTTATAAAGAACAGACAATGTTTGATCAGATATTGTTGACCTCTGATGAAAAACTGATTAAGACACTATATAACTTTCTATTAAATTTGAAAATGTAGGATGAACAAGTGAAAAATACAGTGATACAATGGGCAAAAAACTTTTGATATAATATAGAATTAGAGAAATGGCAAAATCTTTGGGGAAGAAATTATAAATTGACAATGGCAACTTCTTATAAAGAAAACTTATATAAAATGTTTTATAGATTGCACTTACCACCTGTTAGATTAGCAAAAATGTTTAAAAATATGTCTAATAAATGTTGGAAATGTAACCAAAAATCTGGCACATATTATCATTTGTGGTGGACCTGTGTTAAAGCAAAACAAATTTCGACAAAAATACACATTTGGTTAGAAAAGATGTTAGGAAAACATGTAGATTTTAAACCTGAACTTTTCTTACTAGGTATAATACCAGAAAAATCTGATAAGCAAAGTCTATATTTAACGTTGCATGTACTAACAGAAGCGAGGATTGTATTTGCTCAGCACTGGAAGAATGAAGAAACACCACTAGACGAAGAGCTAATCAAGAAGATATTGGACTGTCTTGAAATGGACAGACTTACATTGAGGATCAAAGAAAAAGAAGATAAAGAATATTTTCTAACATGGAATTTATTTTATCAATGGTTGGAAAAAAGGGTAGAGACTAAGAATGTAATTTGTATTATTAAGCAAATAAATTAACCCAGACAACACAATGTTTATTAAGCACTAATCAAATGTAATAATAGAAAATTAATAAAAAAAATTGGAAAAAAAAGTTGACACAATCTCTATATGGTAGAAAATGAAACATACTATAACATTGCACGATCCAATTTGAGTTGGCCACTGGGACCAAAGGTTTATTCTTCCAAGCTTTTGGGCTTGTGCTGGAGCCCATCATCCCAGAACTTCTCTCTCTTCAGAATATGTGCAATGGGCTGTTCTGCACATTGTATTTCTATGGATCCTGGTTGTATGTAGCTTTTGGTTGTTAAATAGGATGTTGATGGCTGGCTATTAAGTCATTAATTGTTGTTTCCTTATGCTGCAGTCCCCTCCACTCCTAAGTGCCTGATAGGCTGGTACTAAATCAGCACTCCGATTGTCTGACAAGGGGCTTCAATAATTTCTCTGGCTATTTTTGTCCCTGCTCGGTCAACAATTGTAGTAGTTGGAAATTGAACACATGTCATTGTTCATTACAGTGTGAAGCTACCAATGAGTTTGGCTCTCCTCGTTGAACTGCTCACTCGTATTGTCACAATCTGGTGGTTAGCTTCCTTCCCATCTGTCTCAAATAGTGGACGGGTAATCCGTGCTGGGAATCTGATAAATTTACATTAGAAGTTTCTCTCAATCTTTGTAGTGAACTATTTAGGAGCCGAGGGAACAATAGCAGAATGAAACAACAATTAATGGCTTAACAGCCAACCATCAACATCCTAATTAACAACATTCAAGGGGACAACCTTTGCCCTTTTGTGCCTATGCAAGGGCTCTAGACTAATTCCCCTCTTGACTTCTTTCCAGGCTCTCCCCAGTACTCAGTGTTTTCTGGTTTCCCAAATACCTGTGTCATCTGTAGCTCACTTCATTCAGTTATCATCATTACTCTTTGTTTAAACTTTACCCTTATTTTTGTAACAGAAATCCCACCTTGCTGAACTCCAAAAGATATTAGAATGTATACTCTATTTTTGGTTTCCCACCATGAAACTATTTGTGCTCTATTACCCATGGGGAAGCTCTGAAACTGAGAGACAGGAAAGCTGTTATAGAACATCTTTTGACACCTTCATTTTACCAGTGAGCCTGGACTGAAGTGTTGCAGAATGTGCATTAATTGAACAACAACAACAAATCCATTTTGACTTCTTAATGTGAGATGTTGAGAAGCTACTTAAGGTTTTCTGATACTCCAAGTTGGAATATCTGTTTGATTAAAGAAAGTCATATCTTTTCCTAGTAATGATCCTTGAACATACAGGCTGCTCATAGTTGGATTTGAAATAATGAAATTTATAGTGGTGAATGCAAATACATTTTGTTCTAAACCAAAAATAAACCATCATGTTCTGGAAGTTATGTTGAATTCTTTAAAAGCAGGCATAATTTGACAGAAACAAAACCTGGAACATTTTGATTATTCTGGATTTTGGTTGAAATAAAATATGCTGTACAGAGAAAGGCTGATGCATGTCATTCTCCTTCTCTCAGCAACTCTCACTGACTTGCATGCCTATCTGATTTTTCTATAGTAATTCTAGAATATGACAGATTTTTTTTCATGTTCTTGCAAGATAGCTTTTTTCCAGGATCTGAGCAGTGAAAAGGTAATTTGCCTTTGAGCCAAACAGTTTTTTTATTTCACAGTTTAGTTAATTGCTGTTTCTGTTATTAAGTAGCGTGGTTGTGTGCACATTATATTTTAGGTTTTTTATCCTCTATTATCGGTAATCAAGATTTTTTGAAAGTTAAAAAGAGAGATCAAGGGCACATTTTGGCTACCCAGTTGTTTCTCCTAAACTGAATTGAATATACACTTTGAAAGGCTGCTTTGTATGGTGGTAGTCCTTGTCCTTCTACTCAGAGAAAGAAAGGATCAACCTCATAAATTTTGTAAATGTCTCAGCATATTAACACAAACTCCATTGCTAAAAGGCTGAATAAAAAATATTAGTTAGCAATAACATCAAAAGTTCTGAATGTCTAAATGTAGGGTATTTCAGTTGAAAATGCATACTTAAAAGTAATTATTGGCAGCATGGGTCCTCTGAAACAATTAATTCACCCTGTAAAATGTTAAATTACCAGCCTACTTGCTGACAAAGCATACTTCTGGTTCTTTTAAAAAAAACAAAAACGTAATATGCTATAGGCCACACTCGTTTGCTGAACATTGGTTTTAGAGTCAAAACCGTAGGCTTCTGGATAAATAAATAATACTTTAATTGCCTATGTCTGTTTTCAGCAAGTATGTCAGAATATAAAATCAACAGATTAATTAAACTTCAATTAAAACAGCATTAGTGTATAAAGTGTAAAATTGCTGCTGTAAAAGTTTTATTCTTAGGTGGCACAAATGTGTTCTTCTCATACTGTTAGACTTGTTAATAGCATGCATTCAATATGCATTTAATTGGATAGTTAATGGCACATATGGTGTTTATAAGAAATACACCTTCTCTGTATGGAGGAAAAATGGGCATACAGAGGGGTTTTTTTTAAAGCATTGCTATGGGTCAAAGGAAAATTTTGCATACCAGATGATTGAGCAGTATATTTGAATGCTATTTAATAATAGTAATTTATTAAATTTATATGCTGCCTGACTTCCAGCAGCTCTGGGCAGTTTAACATTTAAAACATTTTAAAATAAGGAAAATTACAAAAACATAAACACAATTCAAAACAAAAGAACAGAGATGACAGAGAAAACAAACCTGGATGTGAACAAGGGAAAGAAAGAAAAAGGTGTCACTTGTCTTTGTCAAAAGCCCTGGGCAAAAATGTGTATTGTCAAGGCTCTTCAAACTACCATTGTGTGGGGACCCTTCAAAGTTTTGGGAGAACCTGATTCTGAAGGGCAGGCACTGCTACAAGTGTGCTTCCAGGGTCCTGATAAGTGCATTATTTAATCAATAGAACTTGGATCATGCCAATCAGCTGGTTAGATGATAGGTTGTAGATCTGTCCACAAAAACAGTGATTTGGAGGAACTGTAATATTTCCCTTTTACCATATAACAAACTTAGGTTTTCCTTTTATTTTCTATTGCAAATAGAAAAAGTTAATTGTTTTCTCCTTGATCATGGATTTGACTGATGTCATCTTTCAGACAACTAAACAGAAGGAGAAGGAATATGGAATTGTGCAATAAGTAGTGAATCTAGTGAACCTCAAGCACCAAATAGCCAGTTGACTTTGACTATGACAAGGCTCATTAGTGGCAAATAGTGTTCCTTTAGGTCAAAAAACTAACATGTAATTTAGCTAATTCACACTAAAAGTAAATATTTTTGCAGCCTACAATCACATTTGCTTCTGAGAAAAAGTCAGAAAAGATAGGACACTTTTTAACATGAAAGTGTTAATGAAACCCAATTTACCACTTTTAGCTCAAACCTTTTTCAGAAGTGAAATCTAACTTATAGCAATTGTAAGGAAGCCAATATGAATTACAGACTGGGCTTATATCAGGGAAATTTAATTTCTGAGTTTTATAAAATCTCCAGCTTCTGACATGTTTTTGTCTTGCTTGCCTTTCACATTACAATTATAATTTTGTTTTCATGTCACAGTAGGTTTACATTAGAACATTGCTTCTGACATCCATTTTTAAAAATGATTTGATGAAAAAGCCCTTGCTAGAATAGAAGCTAAATACGAGTCCATTGAAAGTGAGTGGCTAATAAATTAAATTAAATAAATGAATAAATAAGGGTGGAGAATCTAAAGACCTCTAGATCATTTAACCACATTCTCTTGCCATTGATCATGCTGGCTGGAAATTCAAATGATGGAGATTCAGATCCAAAACTTTGGAGGACACTAGGTTGTTCAATACTTATTACTGAAAGACTTTAATACTTGAATTCTATTCTGTGGGAAAAGTTGAGATTAATCTGTTTAAGAATTATTTAATCAATGGGAAAAGTTTTGTTAATATTTTCTAGTGCCTAGTTAGCATTTTGATTTTTTTTACTTCACAACTTTGTTACCAAAAGGTCATTCATACAAGTAGCCCACTCAAATAATTTTAGACACTGACCTTATATTTCTACCCTAGTGCTCTACTTGCCTGGTTGGCAAGGAAAACGGACGATTCATAGTTGGGTTACTTCATTTAGTTTAAAATATGGTTCGTATTTTGAGTATTGGGCTTCATTTTGATTATTGAATAGTGTCCTGCCTCAAAATCCTTTCATGATATCATTCACTTTCATGATAAACCTAATGGGACTAGAATATTGCAGATGTAAATAGCAGGATTTATAACAGAATAACAGAGTTGAAAGACTTTGGAGGTCTTCTAGTCCAATCCCCTGCTCAAGCAGAAAACCATATACCATTTTAGATAAATGGTTGTCCAATCTCTTCATCACTTCATCATAAAGTGGTGGCTTGAAACATTATGAATGTGGTGGGAAATAAAACCAGTATAATCCTATCTACCTGACTGATGCTTAGCACATTTTGAAGATGTTATATGTTATGTGAAGAAAAATGTACGGTGCATATGTGCTTTTACATTCCTATATAGAAGCTTTTTTCCCCCTAGGCCTACTTTGAGGAACATACAGTAATTCTGAATGCTTCTGAATTTAGGAGTAAAACTGACAACTTAGGCAGTTGACTCTCCAACCTTAGAAAATGCAATGCACTATTTTATTGACTTTTCTGTTCTTGTTCCAAGCAAATATATTGATAATGGGGAAAGATTCTTAAAATAAAGTTGACTGTCATAAGAAATTAGTACAACTTAAATGAAAATGTCTGAATGGGAACAGTGACCTTTTAAATTCTAATTTGGGAATGAATTAACTACTGTGAAGTTTTATGAGTCACAGTGAATTATACGTATTAATTACTTGACAGTCTTACATACACTAAAAGCAGTGGTTATCCAAATGGGTCTTCAGCTGCCAGATCAAGCTGAATAATATTAAATTGCTTGATCAGGATGTCACATCTTAAATGTTGTTTCCTGCTCTATGATTCTTTTAATGAAGTTGAAATATAGCATAGTCAAAACAAGAAATGGACTATTTATTGTCTTCTTGATGGGCTGCAAAATAGGGAAAACTGCTGTTGGCAGACATTAAAATTCTAATACCTTGTAGCTAGATCCAGAAATTCTAAATTATACATAATTTTCATGGGTGCCTCATAGTATGAGTTTTATTATTAGAATGCAAGCATTTAGAACTCATAGAAGAACATCTATTCTTCTATGGTATTCTTTCTCACAATATGAATGTTGATCTAATTTCTTTAAAAATCTTCCATTTTTCATGTTCTTTGCAGCTAGATGCTACTGCTGTATATTGACAGCTCAAAAGGCATTTAAAAACGAGGTGGTGCTTTTATTTTGTTTAGACTGGATTATTAACTAACCATAAAATAGATACTGAATTTGGGAACCAGCATTCTTTTATGCAAGATACAAAAATGTGTCTATGGAGATTCTCAGTCATCCAGGTCATGGTTGTCCCAAAGATGCCTTTTTCACGAGGCAACTGGACTTCCTTGTTTTTCTTTGAAGACGTTTCTCTTCTCATCCAAGAAGCTTCTTCAACTCAACATAGGAGAACAAACTCATCAGGACAAGATTCAGCAATCCATCTGCATTTAAAAGACAAAGGCCACTCTTTTGAAGATAGCAAGTCCACATTTTGGACAGAGGAGTCACAGAGGGGTCAAAGAGTCCATCTATATCAAAATTGAACAGCCCTCTCTTAACAGAGAGGGAGGGATATGACATCATCTATCTCCAGTCTACATCACAGTCCTTTCAACAGTTCCAAGTCAGAGTTGAAGAAGCTTCTTGGATGAGAAGCAAAGGTCTTCAAAGAAAAACAAGAAAGTCCAGTTGCCTCGTGAAAAAAGCACCTTTGGGACATAGAAAAATGTGGTTATCAGTTTTATTTCCCTGATCTAGAGTTCTGTTGACTTTAAGAATATCCCTAAAGGCCTGTGGGACAGGTCTCAATGCTAGGTAACTTTTCTGGCTGTGATGGAAATAAAGCCCTGCCATATTCCTCCATGGAGTTAAAATTGGACATGCTAAATCTCACCCAGGACTTAAGTTATCCAGTTTCCTTTTGTGCAGCATATAGATAAAGATTCTTCAATACTTCAGCACCTTGAACAATATTAAAGCCTGTTCTGCACTGGAATGTTTGCCTGCCAGACATACTCTAGGTTTTTAAATTAGGTATGTAATCATAACAAGAGCATAATCTTCTTAAAAGTAAAAGCAACAACAACCCGCCCTCCACAACTAACAGTACATTAAAGGAGGTCAGAGCACAATCAAATAATTGTTTAAAGAGAAATACCTTTGGATGTAGCCGAGCACAGAATAGTTCCTTGAGATATAAAGTTTCATCTATAGGATGCAAAGAAAGTCCACTGTTTCCACCAGTTTTCCATAGAACAACATATGTTGATGTGGTGAGAAAGCAGGTATTATTTTACAACTTTAAAGATAAGGGCAGTTTTTCCTCCTAAAAATCAGTTCTGAGCATAGTTTTCAAATTTATTGGAAGAAAAAAATGAAGTACAGATCATGTGATTCTTTGTCACGGAATGAACAGATTTCCAGTTTGAATCCTCACAGTGAGCATTATTATATCCTGATACAAGCAGAGCTGTTCTCAGGCTATGTATCCTATTATCTTAAATTATCTATTATTGACTTTTCTCATTTTGTTTTATTAATTTCCAACTAGTCAGTAGCCCCTGGATTTCTTAATGGTCTCACATCCAAATACTTACCAGGCATAAACTTGCTTAGTTTTTTTAAGATCAGTTAATATTTATCTAAACTTTAACACTGAAAAAATAAGGTGAAATTAGTGTCATAGCATAGCAACTTATTGACACTAATATCTTTTTGCCCCTTAATCCCCCCCCCTGCATTAGCACTTAACTTGCATTGCTGGGCAACATTGTCTGACTGTCTGTCTTTAAACTCTCATGTCTGTAGCCTTTAACCGGGTGAAGCAGTACATTCATGGGGCAAAACTTTCTCAAGAAAGGTACCTCAAATGGGCTAACTTACAGAATGTATCCAAAATCCAGGGTCCATGCCTCCCATGGAATTGAAATTTGACAAATTTTATGAAATATTTTATGATGTAAAGGTTATCTTAAAGCATTTTATGAAATAATACAAAATGTCATAAAACATTTCCTGTGGTCAACTGCTGATGTTTGACTGTGCTGTGCAGTTCAACATGGGCTACTTAAAAGGCAGATTTATCTCTAAATATCTCCCTGAATTTTAAAGAACCTTTTCAGTGCATTAGAAACTCTTCCATAGTTAAAGGCAACAAGGCAGGCATGTCAAACTGCCGGCCCGCGGGCCGCATGCATCATACTGAAACCGCGCCCACCCCATTGCCAGCAATGGGGAAAAAGTGGCGATACGTCATGCGACGTCACATTTACTGCAAGATGTTTTTTATAACTTATTGGATATAACTAAGTATTATTTGCTTGACAGACATGGTATAAAAATATAAATAGTTTGTGGAAACATCGGATTTTTCCTCTTTTTTCTTTGGGAATGAAACCTGCTCAACCTACAACCTTTGTGTTGTAAAACAAACGTATTCTGTAGTTAAAAATATCAATTCTGTTCAGCAAAAGGGGGACTGAGCAGAGGGAGAATACAATGATTATACAATAACAAAAGCCAATTTGATGTTATGTGGAAAGAGCCATACAGTATATTTTAATCAGAAGTGAGTTGATAATTTCTCAGAAACTATGTGCTGTAAATAATTTTTCCAAGGTGCCTGACTATGTCTTAATCCATCCCTGTTGTCTAAAGTTTTAAATGACTTCTGCTACTGTGTGAATCTGGAATATGCCTTGTTGCAAAAGAGAATCTAGTAGGTTTTTATATTTCAGTAGAACAGGAATGAACTATAGAGTATACTTTCTAACTCATCCCCAGTATACCCATTGGCCAGTGTTGAATTATGCATAGTTTGTTGCCACATCTTAGAACGAGCTTGGCAGCAGTTTTACTCAGAAATATAGCAAGTAGTAGCCAGGAAGACCAATTGGAATACACTGCCTCATAGTATATTATTTTAGTTTAAGGTGGCTACAATGTGCTGCATGACATGCTTTATGAAATGACTTGATAAGAAAGCTTCCATTAATATTTTTATGTTATGAAAATGGAAGAATAGAATATTGTGAGTTGTTCGTCTTACAATATACTAATTAATTGATCTGGTATAAAAGTATTGTAAATTCAAATACAATTGATAGTTCTTCAAATTCAGAAGATACCTATCTGAGTAAACTAGATCTTGTTGATTCAGTCAGCCATGCTTCCTTATACACATTGATAGAAGTAAGTCTTCATCCTGGTTCATCCAAGCCGGGAATACATAAGCAAACATGGCGACTGCTTTGGGAAGAAGGTTACAGTTTATTACAGAAGAAAGGTGGTCCTTGCAAGAAGGAGCAGAGGAGAAGAAAAAGAGTGAGCACATGGGTAGAAGGTTTTTTATACCCCCTCTAGCCCTGTTTGGAATAGTTTCTTGTTCCTGTGGCATGAACTTTGAGGATATTTCTGAGTGTTTTTCTAGGCCTTGATATCTGTGGTTTAATCCTATTATCATATCCTGCTTCCCAGGTGATGGGGCTAATGACTCCTAGAGCTTGGGTGGGGCATGCAGATTTTCTCTTTGTCTTCTTGATTGCTCTGGCTTCAACTTTCTGATGGTTTTTACATCTGCATCTGTATGGGGCTAGGTCTTGCTTGGGGCAGAGAGATTTGGAGCCAAAGTTGGTTTCTGCTTTTTAAAATACTTTTGAGGAAATATATATTTCTGCCCTTTTAATATTTCCTTCTCTGGGGCTCTGACTTCCCACAACATGTTATGATTACTCAGAAGAAAATTGCTTTCTATTCTTTGCCCAAATACAGAGAAAAAACTCTTAAGCTCCACAATAATTTTTACTATGCAAGAAGATTATCAGCAACTTCAAAGGTAACCTCAAGCAGAGAATGTTTGATAAGAAATCCTGGTTTGGTAAAAAATCCTCTATCTTGGGGGCACAGCATGGTAAATGTTTGACAGGAAATAATATGTAATATGGGGGAAAAATAGAATATGGTGCCTGGGAAGGCAAAAGAAACATGCCTATTGTATGGATAGGTTATTGCCTAGTTCAAGCTAAGAAATTACTTCATAATGTCCCATCTGAAAGGAATGCTAGCTGCTCATAAACAAGAGCACAAAAATCAAATATGTAAGCCTAATTGAAAACATTCCTTTCCAGGATAATATCCACATTGAGAAAAAAGAACAGGCTAATAGAAGGTAAGTACTTTTAGCCAGAAAACTGACTGGAAAAAAGGGAGGAGAAATTGCTAGAACCTCAAACAGAAGCACTCTAGATCATAGCATGTTTTTCCAGAGCTCCTCTTGTTCAGAGAACCTTTTGATTTTAAGCCAGTGAAATACACTATTGCTCATTTGTCTGCATAATTATTTAAG
The DNA here is from genome assembly GCF_001527695.2 of Protobothrops mucrosquamatus. Taxonomy (NCBI): domain Eukaryota; kingdom Metazoa; phylum Chordata; class Lepidosauria; order Squamata; family Viperidae; genus Protobothrops; species Protobothrops mucrosquamatus. The sequence continues at coordinate 278,390 of NW_015386809.1, forward strand.
TGAACTGTTTATAATGACTTAATTATATTTTTTATAAAGCAGCATTTTGCTGAAGTAGGAAACGTCTTGATTACCAAATGTTAGCTAAAAACAGAAACTAAAATTGAAAGACCAGTTTCCATAATTTAATATACATTTGTCCAGTCATGCTCTTGACTTTAAAAGCTGACTTTAACAAAAAGGTCCTGTAGGTATCTGATTTCTAATTTCAAAGCAGAACTGATCAGAAGTGATACTTGCTTTTTCATCTAACTAGGGAAGTACTTCATAAGACTGCTGCTGCTGTTGCATCAACATGACATGAGATTAAACCAGGTCTTTATGATATACCAGGTTATAAGCATATATATTGGGTCATTGAACAATATAGGAAAACTCCAAAGATTTTTTTGGTATTATAGATACTATATGTAACAGTTCTCATGAAATTGTAGTAAAGAAACATGAATATAATTATAAAAAAGTTTCCTGAGAAGCAATAATCTTTCCATAACTTTGAGATAATTTTGGAAGGCATCTTGTGATTCTTTTCCTATTATTTTTGTTATTATTTACAATTGCAAAAATTAAGTTTCCCAGGTATATTAAAATAATTTGATTAAAAACTTACTCAGTGATGCAAATGAGGAATGTTTTTGCCTACACTGTGAGAAAAATTGATATTCAAGCAATTTAGAAAATCTCCATTGTGACCAATATTGGAATGTTAAAGGAGAAAAAAAGAAGTCTCCATTTGAAAATAAATAGGATTGTATATCCCTAGGCCAGTTTGAATTCTGGGTGTAATTGGGTCTATTTAAGAATATTAAAAACTTGTGCGAGATAAATTTGGATATAATAACAACAGCAGTGAGACAATATTGTAGCTATTCAATGCACTATAATAAAATCTTACTAAACACTGTGCAGATGATTTGCCCCTTATTGAATCTCTTTACCAGAAATATTTGGTTTATCCTGTAATTATATTAAAACAATTCTTTCATGATCTAGCTGTAGCCATTAATGAAAAATAAGTAACTCAATTTAGAATCAGCAGTGTCATTTTCCTTTATGTGTTGTTTCTAAAAAGGTGAAATAAGATTATTGGATACGTGCAAATCTGATAAAGCTGACATATACCGTACTCAAGATAATAATAAAAAATTATTTCAGATTTGAATTCTGAAACCAAGCTTAACAAGAGTTTTGTCACAATATGCTGGTATCTTTAGCTACTTTGGGGGGGGGGGGAACAAGCTTGGTTTATCCTATGAAAGGCATAATAAATGCCTCATCTTGTATAATCAGTACTATTCATGTGAAAAGAGAATTTTTATTCTTTTCATGTTTGTGATTCATATTTCATATATAAATCAGTATTTTTCTTCCTCATATAACTGGAAAGTCCCTGTGTGTTTCATTTCCCTTAAATTTCACGAAACACAGAATGATGATGAGCTCATTCGTTACCTTTTCATTTCTGAAAAAAAAAGTTGTTTCATGTTTGTATCAGAGTCATGGTTGTGCCAGATTCATTTTGAGATTTCTTCCCCCTCTTGCTCACACATGAGAGTTTATGAGATTTTGGTGTTTTTCCATGAGATCATTGGGGGGGATTACAGAAAACCCAAAAACATTTTATGAGATTCCTGCTTTTTTAATTTTGTGGGGTTTTGGCCCTGCTTTGGACCTGAAAAAAATGATTGATCCAATTGGGTTCAGTGGAAACTTTTTTTTCTAAGCCTAATTACTATGAATATTCAAAAGATAGAGCTGTTGTGCTGGGTGACAATATATATTGGCATGTGTTATATTTCTCTTCATTTAATGAGGTACATTGTGAGAGATGATGGTGCATTCTAATCTAGCTGTTAATCTAGTTGTTTTGTACCTACAAAACAAACAACAGTTAAGCTTTATAAACAATAATTTTAAATAAAGAAGAACCAGTGATGATAAAGTATTGTGCTTCAAAAGATTAAAAGTCAAAAATGTTGTGGTCCTATAAAAACATAACTTTAGTAGAAGACCACATAACTTGTTTTAATAGGTCTTCTTGGAATTGACCTGTATATCTAGTAATTTCATGAGCTTGTTCATACATTTTTTTCTTTGGCAGCAGTATGAATAGCATCTACCACTGCCTTTTTTCAGGATGTGTTTTCAATTTCCACTCTGGCTTACAAGCCTGGAATTTCCTGGTATTCTCCATTTGTGCAACAACCAGACCCAGCCTTCCTTAATTTCTGAGTCTAGCTAAGAAAAGCCATGTGTCACTTGCTGAAACAAATTAGGCTTGTAAACTGGCTTAAAAGCCAGTAGAGATGGGCACTGACACATTTTTTTGTAAAGGTTTTTCAGAGATATGGTTCAAGTCCTGAATAAGACAGGATCCTAGACTAGACCATTAACTGTATTCAGTTAATTGTAATAATTTGAATACAATTGTCATTTGTCTTGGGACTTTCTGCCTGAATATATGAAAATTGGAGACCGAAATGTGAGTTTACATGCATATAAGCAGAGCAGACTGCTCATATCAGCAATTTGAAAAACAAACTAGTATCTTAAGACATTAGCTCTTTATAAAGAACACTTTAATCTGTTGGCTAAAGGGCTTTGGTTATAGAATTTTGTAGGATAAAGGATCCTGCCTAGAACAACTAGTTCTCTGTGTGGATGCCACTTCCGGAAGTCCATTCTGGGCCTGGGCAACAAAAAATTAGCTACCAGTTCTGCCGAAATGGTGCGAACCGGTTGAATCCCACCACTGAGTTGCACTTTTGAGATATGTAAAAGAGATAATCAACAAGCCAAAAAGGGAACAAAAAAACTAAAACACCTCCCCACCAGCAATCAGCACCCAGATGAGCATAGTTTAATTCCAAGATTAACATCAGACCAACAATCAAGTAAACAATACCCCAATCAAGGAATTGCCAAACAAGCCAACAGTAAACAACCTAACCCAAGAACCTGCAAGACCACCCCCACCAACACTGCCTACCTCCAGGATCATCATCAGTTATTCTTCATAACTAGCTCCAATGACCAGAATGCTCTTGGTGGTTCTTGTATAGTGTTAACCTACTTATTCACATATTTGAATCCTACAAGCGGTGCAACTGGACTATGAGGAAGATGTTTCGCTTCTCATCCAAGAAGCTTCCTCAGTTTGGACTGGATGGGGGGGTAGTAGCTTCTTGGATGAGAAGTTAAACATTTTCCTCAAGAAAAACATAGTCTAGTTGCCTTTTGAAAAAAGCATCTTTGAGACAACCGTAACCTGGATGATTGAGAATCTCCATGGACTCTTTTGCATAGTATTTAGATATTGTTTATGTCTGTGTGTCTATTAATAGATACAGGTATTCCTCGACTTACGACCACAATTGAGCCCAACATTTATGTTGCTAAGTAAAACATTTAAGTGAGTTTTGCCCCATTTTATGACCTTTCTTGCCACAGTTGTTAAGTATTCACTGCAGTTGTTATGTTAGTAACATGGTTGGTAAGTGAATATGGTTTTCCCCATTGACTTTGCTTGTCAGAAGGTTGCAAAAGGGGATCACATGACCCCAGGACACTGCAACCGTCATAAATATGAGTCAGTTGCCAAGCATCTGAATTTTGATCATGTGGCCAAGAGGATGCTACAGTATTTATAAGTGTGAAAAAATGGTCACAAGTCATTTTTTTCAGTGCCGTTGTAACTTTGAATGTTCACTAAATGAACTGCTGTAAGTTGAGGACTACCTGTAATTTGTCAGAGTGCCAGGCTTCTAGAAATGCCCTAGCATTTTTGGACTTGGCTTGGTGTAGGATGGTCACAGTTTCCCAACTGAAACAATGGTTAAGTCTGTATCATATGTTGTGAAATTAAAGAATTTTCATCATGTCTTCTGACTGCCAGTTGGTGTTCATGGATGTGTTCTGCCAGTTTTCTGTCTGTTTGTCCTATATTGTAGCTGTTGCAGTCATCACAGTCAAAGACCACTCCCACCAACACCAACAGGACAACATGGGTGTCAAACTCGCTGTGTCACGTGATGTGTCGCAACGTAGCACAACTTTTTTTGCATTGCCGGGGCTTGGGTGGGCGCGGCCTTCACATGATACAACTGGCCTGTGGGCCGACACTTTGACACCCCTGCACTAGAATATAAACTAAGAGCAAACCCCATTCCTTACTAGCATTGATAAGGTTACATAGTTGGGTAATGAAATGTCTGTAAGAAAACCAAGCTCAGAGAGCACCAAGGATTCCTAAAAATCTGAGAGATATGCACTTAAAAAAAAGCAAATAATGACATGAAGATAAAAACTAATTTCTGTTTTGCTAGCGTAGAAATTTTATGCTTGAGTCAAACTAGTGATTTTATAAATTCAGCTTTCATGAGATAATGTGAAAATGTTAATTTAAGGACAGTGGACCGATAACCAAACTGATTCATATTGGATCTCCTTAGATGTATTGCAAGATGCATTCATCAGCACATAAGGATGTGAATAACCTTTTCATTCAAACAGTGTGTATGATGTACCAGTTCCGTCTGTTAACAACTTCTACATTTTTCTAGTCCTGTGAATAAATCAGGTTTATTTTTAGTCTTGTTTTGAACTACTTTACAAATACATGCTCCAGGCTTCCTTCATTCTTGATGCAATTTTATCCACTGGAGACATTTGTTATTCTTCCTTCACTTTATGAATATTGTTTTCAAGCTAATACATTCAGCAGTCTAACTTTCTTAAGAGCAAGCACGTGGTCTTCAATTCATGTGGAATTACATGACAAATTGTACAATGTTTATGTTCTGAGTTATATTCCCTGTGTGCTTGAATAGAATGCTACATAGGTACTTATCTCTTTATCTGTATGCATTTTTGTACTTCTTTGCTGTTTCTGAACTTCTCATTATTTTGTTCAGCACTTTGTACTTATAATACCCTAAAACAGAGGTCCCCAACCTTTTGGATACCAGGGACCGGTTCAGTGGAGAAAGGTTTTTCCATGGACTGGAGTGTGGTTTTGTGTGCTGCCTGAATCCCACAGATGGGACTTTGCTTGTTTGTGTGGACCGGTTGCTGGCATGCTGCGGACTGGGGGTTGGGGACCCCTGCCCTAAAATGAAGCACTTCAGTAGCTCATGTTGTTTTATGCTGGTATTAAATAACTGTCAATGAAGATTCTCAGTCATTCAATAGAGTTGACTGATGGTTGGCAACTGGACTTCTTATTGATTCAAAATATTTCGCTGCTTAGAAGAAGCTACTTGGATAAACAACAAAACATTTCAAACTAATAAGAAAAAAAAGTCCATTACTCAGCTTCCAGACATATTAAATAACTGGGTACTATTCATGTTACTTCGTAGTTTCCAGATATGTAGCCAAAAGAACAGGAAAAGAGATTATGGTAGAACGGAAGAGCATGCGTTAAAAAGCACATATGTATAGCCCAGTGGGCTGCTGTATGGTGTTTTAAGTGAACCTTTTCAATCCCTTAAAATGAGAAGTCCCTTAAGCAGAAGCTTCTTTTATGTGGCCTTTCTCAGATCATTTTTGTAAACTTGGCTGATCTCTAAAAAACTGAGTGTGCGATGATCATTCCAAACTGAGCTGTAATATATTTTGAATTAACTGCCATTTTTTTGTATGTTACCAAAAGCAATATATTGAAAAGGCATGGCTCCCTATATTTTCTTCCTGACTTACTCAGACTATCACCAGGTTTTTATCAAGGCTCATTCTAGCACACACCACCCCCTTAAGTGCTGTTGCAGAGTAGATTCCTCATGGCTCATCATTTCTATCCCAAGGGATACAAGAGGTAGAGTTAATACACCCTGTTAAATTGATAAATTTAATAAATAAATAAAAATAGTGCAGGTTTTATACTTAATTACATCAAGATGCTGGGGAAAGAAAAAAATCTTCAGGTTCAGTCCAAGCCGGGAGTAAATAAAATGGAGGCTGCTTGGGAAAGAAGGTTGTTCTTTATTTAGTTGCCAGAAACATCAATGACACAGCATGTTTCTGGGGTGGCTGACAAAATGGGTGGGTTTTTATACCTTCTTTGTGCTTTGTATTTGAGGTTTTTGCTGCTCCTCTGCAATGTACTTTGACCTGAGCTTGAGTGTGCCCTTTTGGTATTTTAGTGGTGGTGGGTTAATCCTATTATGTCCTAAAGGTCATATTCCTGTCCTTGGAGTCTTTGTCTTTCTAATCCCATCAGCTCAAAGCCTCAAACCTACTCTGAGGCTATGGCTGAAGACATTTTGCTTATGAATAGGTGACCCCAAATCTGCATTTCTAAAATCTGGCCTCTGCTTGGGGGAAGGAGATTGGGGGCTGGTTTCTGCCTAAGATTTTTCTCCATTATTCCTTTGGGGAAATATAATATTCTGCCTTTTTTAATATCCCCCAAAATATTTCCTTCTCTAGGAGGGTGGATGGGTGCTGACTTCCAACAATACATAATATTGCACTGAAGCAATAAACTGGTGCTAATGTGCTAAGAGCAGTTTTTAAATTTCTTAAAATTTGTTTCTTAAAAATGACTTATTTTTTAGTAGCTGGAAACTCATACAGTGAATCTACCGGTAGCTTTCTTTTCTTTGTCTTATAATATGGTGTTCTTTTTGAAGTCTTTTGTGGTTCTACATGTTCCCACTTGGTCCTTTGTAGTGCACAAATCATTGTGTAATATTCAAATGATTTGAGGAATCCAAATTTAACATAAAGATTTGAAGAATATGAATATATATATATAATATTTGGATTGCTAACAAAGAATCAAGGGAGACTGGAATAGCTATTTCAAGCTAATTAGCTCTCATCAGCCAGAAATACCCTTCTGAGATTCGAACCTGGGCTGCTTGCACATTATGCAGCTGTGTTGACCTCTAGGCCACAGGCTCTTTCTCACTTTGTCAGCTGTATCAGGGAGGGAAGATAACAGGGGAGGAGAATTACCTTGAGTGTTTTTTTTGATGCACCCTGTCGGCCCAAATATGGGAGGAAGAAATCTTTTGCCTGTATCAGCTCAATCTAGAGCCACCCACAGGCAGCAGTCGCTACTGCGACATCATTTTATATTAAATTTTTGGATTGCTAACAAAGAATTAAGGGAGACTGGAATAGCTATTTTGAGCTATTCAGAAATATATATGGAAAGTAGAAAGAATAATTTGGCATGACACTTTTAAAGTAAAATGTTAATAATAAATTATGCTATTAGAAAGGAGCTAATGTGGATCTCAGTGAATACAAATAATTATTTGAATGGTGCTGTACATTATGCTCTCAGGTTTATGAAAGGCTAAACCAGTGTTTTTCAACATTGGCAATTTTAAGATGTGTGGACTTTAACTTGCAGAATTCCCCAGCTATCTTAAAGTTGCCAAGATTGAAAAACATTGTATTAAACCATAGATGATTTCTAAACCCAATCTTTCATATTACCTTTGCTGTGATTTGAAGCATGGTTTCTTCAGTGCTTTGAATTTTGCATATTTTGCATGTTTTGTTTTTACAAACTTATCTCTGTCTCTCTCTCTCTCCCTCTGAACTTTGAAGTCTATCATACATCATTTGTGAAGCTTGGGACACATTTCACATAGCTATGTTGTTCCTTCTGTATGCATATGTCTACTCAAATGTTTTTCTATAGTCTATTCTAGCCTTTCAGTTTGGGATGTGCAAGATGCTACATGATTTCCAAGTTTGATTCTTTAGTTTTGTTCTCAACTGTAGTTTGACCCTTTCAATTTTTATTTGCTAGTCCATTGCCCAAAGTTATTTTCTACCATAGCAGTACAGGTGGAATCCTTCCTCTACTTAGTTTGTTCTGAAGACCTTTTTATTATAGATATAGGTTTTCTAGTCTTGACCCTTGGGGTTTGGAAAATAGCAGGAACAGTTGTGACACTTTGGACAGATTGATTCTCCATCCAATTCCAAGACTGTGTTATTACATTAATTGGCAGTAGCAATAAGATACTTAAGCATACAATGTAGCAATTGTTTAGGAAGATCTAAATCCAAATGCCTATTTGATTGACCAGACTTTGTATTTCAGCCTAACTCGTCACATAGGAAGGAAGGTCCTATGAACTGATGTGACAATGCATCACTTTAAAATTGGGTCCTTAGAACAATTGTGACTGAATGTGTCACAGTATATGGAATTGTATTCATGTTCCAAGCATAGTAGAAAATAAGAGCCTATACTGGATTTCAACAGCTCAGATACATATCAGTTATTGTATATTGATGTTTAAAGAAAAGTGATTAGCATGAAGAATAAATTGGAGGGAAAGGATCAATATGTAAAAAGTACACACCAGAACTTCTTTTGGGGGTAATTGAAACTTATTCATAGCATCTGTTATGTGAAAATATTGGCATTATTACACTGAAATAGTAATCTCACTGAAGGTGCTGTGTCCTGGACAACATGTATACACTTAAAGCTGTGACTTAACATCTGACTTAAGCAAAAGATTTCTCTGTCAGGATGATGGGAAAATTGTAAATGTAGGAATTATCTCAGTGAACATTTTCTGACAGTAGTGCGTGCAGAGTACTTTGCTAACATATTGCCATGCAAGTTTAGTTCTTTAAGAAATTGTGATAAAGAGTATTTGGGATGATCTGAAGAGCAGCACTACTGGCTAATATAGAAGCTTATTTGAATGGGCAACCATGTACAGGATGCTTGAAGTCATGACTAGAAGCTCATTGGAAGGTTTCAACTTTAGCTTTTTTAACATTGCACATTTTTGAGTGTATAATGAGCCTGTACAATGAGAGCATATATTCTCTAATAATGACAGGTGTTGGAAGGCACAAAGATTTAATGTACATTTCAATGAAGTTGAAACCTGTAAAGAATTTGGTTCATGCATTTGTAGTGTGGATTTTTTTTATATAAATAGGTACCTTGAGAGTGTACCATTATTGCTTATTACTTTTAATGTTTACCTCTTTTGATTTTCTAAATTAGAGTAACATCTAGCAGCTGGAAGGTATGCTAGAGGTGTTCTGGTTACCATACTAGGCAATTCTTAATGGCAATGTCCTTAAAAGATGACCTATGATTACAACCCACAGTTTTGCTGTCATTTAGCTAGAGGGGACATGTGTTACTGTCGCAATCAATTGATGAGATTGGATGGATAACCGAATGATGAGACCGTGGGCTGGGTGTTTAGCCTGACATCTTGTCTGTGACAAGATAACATCATGGATGCTTGGGCAGTATTTCTTCCATCATCCTTATGCCTCAAGATAGAGTTATCTGTGTGCTTTGACATTCTATAATCCTAACTGAGATTAACAAAAGCCACACAACTATAACCACATTTTCATATTAATAAAGGCAACACACGTTATAGTACATCTCATTTCTTGGGTACAGTTTTTCCTCTGTTCTGCTGTGACAAAAATAAATATATTTGATGTGCTTTTTTGAAAATTCAAGAATGTATTTTCTCATTAAATGTTTAACAAGACATTTTAAAAATGATGGTAAACCAAATATTTTGGTTATAAAGCAATGATTGGTAGCCTCTTTGCCCTCAAATATCTGTTGAAACAAATAGCTCTGCCGAAAACTAATAAGAAGCTTCACATTCATTGCCCTTTCATTGCCCATAGAAGTGTGATCCTAAAAAAAACCCTGTCCACATTGACTGGGAAGATTCCACCTGGAGGAGAAAATTGAATATAACCCAGAACTATATATATAAGGCTTAGTTTTCTACTTACTTCCTTTTTGACCCATTCATTATTCCTTTAATCTTTTTATATGACCAACTGATCTCAGTGCACTACTTTTATACTGGTTATTCTTTTTATCCCATTAATTCAGCACTAATTAATTCTTGAGGTTAACTTTCTTTCTTTGTTGTATTGTTTCCACTGCACTCAACTTTTTATGTTTCTCTTAACATATCCAATTCTTGCATCCATATAAAAAAGGAGACAGAAGCATATTCTTACATGCAACCATTTCCACTTCTTTTGACAAACTTTTATTCTTCACAATTAATCTTATATTAGCTACGTGTTTTTATGTCAGCATTCGCAAACCTAAAATGTCTTCATTTTCCCATCACACACACAAACATATGTAAATCTATCAATCATATATGTATATGTATATGTGTGTGGGTGTATAAATATAATATCTAACTCATATATATATACATTATTATTGCTAATAACGTTAAAGCATTTTAGCCCTGACGATGTCGGAAGATACCGATGAAAGCTTGGTGATTATCTATGTTATTAAACTTTTTTAGTTTATTGTACTCCTGGTGTTCATGTTTTATTGATTTGAAGATACATTATTATATATATAAAATATATAAAATATATCTATCTAATTATTCACTCCCATTGAAATTCACCTTGGTCTTTAACAGATCCATATTCTTCACTGTATCATAAAATCTAACATCAACTACAGATAATTCACGTTCTAAGGCAACAGCACTTTATCTATGTACAATAATATTTATTTCCAACCAACACAGTTCTAAGGATACTCTAAGCACTGATATAAGAGCTGGTTCCCAGACTGATAAAGATACAACAGCTATTATATAAAAAACCAGCTTCAAACTTCTTCACTATCAGCAAAAAGATCAGGTTTTTTTACAAGTTCAGAAAAAGGCTTTGCGAAAGAAAACAGAAACTCCACCTAATGTGCATCATGATATTTTGGATTTAAATTGAAAATAACTCACTTGCTGAAATCCCTGTATCCCTTCTCCTTTCATCTCAACAAATATTGCCAAACAGATCTTTGTGAATATTATATTTGGAAAAAAATTCATTTTTTGTTTAGGCAGCTGCCAAAGAGCTTGTCATTTCCTTCCTCATGTATCCATCAAACAAGGATGGGGTTATCAGACATGCTTATCCTAATTCCTGTTCAATGTTGAAAATTTGCTAAGCATTCCATTTATTTTCACACAAGCTTTACTTCTAAATATATATTGCTATTACACATTCAGCAACCAACCTTCAATTCATGCAAAACACTCCATTAATTTAAGCTTATTCACTTTATCATATGCTTTTAGTATATCAACAAATATGTAATTTTTTTCTCACTTTCATACATTTCCCAATGGCTTGCTGACAAGCTAAAATGTAGTCTGCATGTCTCTTCCTAGCATAAAGCCATATTGTAATTCCCGATTTTGCTCATTGTCACCTGTTGTATTTTTTGATCAGAATTCTGCTAAATACCTTCCCAGGAACATTTAACAAACTAATTCTACTACAGTTTTTTCCCCATTAATTCTATCTTTGCCTTTATACAGGGGAACAATCATGGCATTCTTCTAGTTGCTGGTATCAAATTAATTAACACCGTAATTAATTATGTGTTTAACTTAGTTTTTATATACAAGCACTCATAACCTGTCAACTAAAGAACAGAGCCCCTGGGTCACAGTCAAGATCACTCCTCCCAGACCTTGATATTATGGATACTATAGGATTTGAGACCTTAATCTCTAATAGGATAGTATCCATTCCCACAGCTCAGCAGGTTTGGTAATGCATGCCAGATTGCTCAGTCACCTCTCACCAAGTCGTGGATAAATATGACTTTAATATAAATGGATTTGACCTTTACCGCAATAGCTTGAGAGCACTATCATGGATGGCTAGGCCACGGGTGTCAAACTCTCCACGTCACGTGACATGTTGCGACATATCGCAACTCTTTTTGCATTGCCGGCAATGGGGTGTGCGTGACTTCGGAATGATGAAACCGGTCTGCGGGCTGGCAGTTTGACACCCCTGGTCTAGGCTTTCAACCAAGCATGCAGCAAATTGTTCTTCCATTAAAGCCTTTCCTAAAGTCTCCTACAGTGCTTCTCTCATCCGGTCATGTCCAAAATAAATTGGTCCTTCCCCCCCCAATGTTAGGTACCTTATATGTCCAGCTCAACTTTTGGCTGCAAACCAGCAGGACCACAGTTGCCCCAGATCATCCCAGATTCAAATGTAATTAATTAGCAACCATGTTTACCATAAGAATAGAACTGTGTTTTTTGAAACTCTTTCAGACAGTTCATATTCCATGGAAATAAATCATTTAAGCCAAATAATCTATCAGTTTGTCTGGCTAAATTGTAAAATGTGATGTAAAATACTGATACAGTAAGTTTCGGAAAGAGGTTGGAGAACGTTTCACAAAGCTTCTAACTACTGTCATATGGAAGCAGTGTTCCTGCTTGTTGGAAAGATCAAAGGTTTAAACTGCTCTCCTGCACTGTAACATGTTGTATTAACAGCAGATTCATTTATTTCCTAATTAACAAAAAGTGTTCTTTTTATTTAAACCATCTGGCCACAGAGCATGTTGTTTAACTACTTGCTGTTACAATTTGGAGCCACAGGGATGGTGGAGGGGGGGATGTTTTGGCTCTTATTTTGGCTAGCAACTAAATCAATGCTGTAGGTGTATTAACACACATGCTTGTCATTGCAGCATTTACTCCTTATTGATCATGCATATACACACACACAGACTAAGATTTCTTTTTACAGACAAAACACTTTTAACATTGACAGTTGGTTCATGCTACTCAGGCAGTTGCAACAGAGTGTTACCATTCTCTTTCCATATCAAGAATACTATCTACAGCAAATATTTTTCAATGACCTTTTGCTTTAGGCACTTGGGCACTTTATAGTAGCTCAATAATGCCCTTTTGGCATGTCTTCATTTGTGATGTGGTATAAAAAATTATTTTTACATACTTATTTAGTTATTTGCTAATTCTGAAAGATCTGCAGCTTTCTACTGATCCCCTTTTGATTGCTTGGTATATACAGCAACTATGCTTGCTTAACTTGCATTGCATTGATAAAAGGAATTCTGGCTGGATCTGAATTTTAAACTACAGACATATCACAGTCCTCAGCTTATGACCATAATGGAGCCTGGAATTTCGGTCATAGGACATGATGGTCATTATTCAAGGCACACATGTGACATTTTATGACCTGTTTTACAGCAGTTGTTAAGCAAATGATGTGGTTGTTAAGCACATGCATGTATCTCTATGGATGTTTTTTTTTTGCCAGAAACTGGCCCCAAAGGCCAAATACCAGAAAAACAACTAGTAAACCACAGTTATATGACTGGAATGTGGAGCCAGCTGTGAAGGTGACCTGGTTGTCAAGTGCTTGAAATGCTGTTTTGTGACTAGGGAAATGTGTGCAACTATCGGACATCCAGAGCTGGTTCATAAGTAGCTTTTGCAGAGGTTCATTGTAACTTATTGGTTTTAAGTCAAGAACTACATGCGTATGATTATGAGACTATAAATAATTATACTTTACAATTGATATATTTTGCTTTCCTTAACTTTCCAAAGAGAGCCAATCTGTTGTGGTGGTTAAAACATCAGACTAGAAACTGGGGGGGGGGGGGGAGACTGTGAGTTCTAGTCACTGAGCAGTTGATAAACTATTCAGTCCGTAGCGTTAAAAGGTCAGATGTGATTTTATTGGCTTCTTGTGTTACTTAATCCTCTTTAAGCATATATTGCCTCAACAATTGTCTGGGTTCTGTAACCAGATTCCTGATTCCAAAATGATGAGCAGTTTTCCTAGGAAGCATTGAAAGCAAAAGACCTGTTGCCTGTATAATATGCAAAGACTGAAGTGTTTGCCCATATAGATTTTCTCAGAAGCCCAA
>NW_015386810.1:0-3152 GCF_001527695.2 Protobothrops mucrosquamatus
CACAGACTCGTGATTGATTCATTGGCCAGAGCATCTCCCTTGCTGGCTGTCAAGTCAGCCTCCCATCCTGAGCAATTTACACAGCAAGGCTGCAATCTGGGTTTGCTATCTTTTCAATTAGCCTAGGAAGGTGGAAGGCAAGCCGTGATGCTGCCAAAGGGGACGAAAAACACAGCAAGTGTTTAAAGTGCTTCAGAACAAACAGCAAGGGCAAAGTCAAGGAGACGACTGCCGGAGACATGCTCCATTCAGAAGGAAGATGTCTCCCAATGCACGGACCACCCAGGTCCTTCTCCCTTTTCCAGCCAGTAACTTCTACTGAGCAGCAGTACTAAGCATCCAACTTCTGGTTAGGACCATATTCAGATATCATTAACCTCACAGAATCAGTTTATAAGGCATTTCTCGCATTGTGACCAATGCAAAAAGAGCTTCTACAGAATAGCATTTCTCAACACACCATATAATGGCCTCACATCTCCCCACCAAGGATATATAATCTGGCTTCTGCAACCATACCAATTCCATGCAAATACAGGACGGATAGACTAAATTTCAGAAAAATCTTAGCAACCATTAAAAGCATCAGAACCATCATTTTCTAGGCCTTACCCTTGTAAAGAGGTACTTGAAAGTTGTTCACAGCTTTGTGAACAACTGTGGCAAGAAAGATCGTAAAATGGTTGTTAAGTCAAGGACTACCTGTGGTGTTGTTTACCTGTCAGGAACCAGCTTTAAATGCAATCATTCAGGAATATAGAACTACATATTTTTAAAAAATTTGGTTTCTAGCCTAGGAACTAGAAGACTGGGAGTTCTAGTGCTTCCTTAAGCATAAAGGAATGTCTCTCAAAATTTCAGATTTTTTTTTCCTCATTTATTAAGTCTCCATAAATTAAGTCCTTCTATACCAGTGGTTCCCAACCTTTTCTATACCCCGCACCCCTAGAACGCTTCTGATATATTCTCACATCCCTTACAAAAATTCAAAATAATGACAACAAATTATGCATTTACAATATCATTTTGAAAACCCAAGTTTTCGCACCCCCTGGAAATCTTCTCGCACCCCCAGGGGGTGCAAGCATCCCTGGTTGAGAACTCTTGTTCTATACAGATGACATGACTCTCATTAGGAAATCCTTTTTTCTGCATTTGAACTTTCTGTTCTCCACCCCATCAAAGATTTTTTATGCATCTTGTCAAGTTCAGTTGTTATACATAGCCTCAGTTCGCCTCTGTTAGCACTTGCCAAACGAAGCCTGCAGCTTCCTATAGTTTAGAGACTTTACCAAGGCTAAATCTGGCCCTGGCAGCACAGATGCCTTTCAGGTGTTTGCAACTCTATCGTCTGCAATCTCTTGCCACTAGTGCTGATGGGAGGAGGCCAAAACCCACTAGTGGGTACCTGGTTATCCATCGCTCCTACAGTGGAAGTTCGAGGGAAATTCTTTTTAATAGATTTGTACAAGATTGTGCTGTTGATAACATCCCAGAACTGCAATTATTAATAGAACTGGGCAATGTGCTGGATTTGGTTTGGAAGAGATGCTGTAGGAAACATTGGAGTGCAAATGCATTAAGAGATTAAATTATATTAAAGCAGCCACACTTTATTCCAGGATTACTGGGATAAAACCAGTACAGGCCTGTTATGGGTCTTTGCCGTACTTCTGAGTCAAATCCGCAGCAGTCCAAAAGCTTCACTAAGAACCCACAATACAGGGAATGGCTTTACGCTGGGTTTTGTTGTAATCTTACAAATCTTGTGTAAAGCATGCCGCTACTATCATCCCCATACTTTCTAATAATAAGAGAAGTTTGCAGTGAATCCAATTAGGACTAGAGGTGTTGAGTTTCTTTTCTGGGCCCCACTAGTTTTTGCTTGCAGGCAAATGGCATTTCTTGCCAATACCCCATTGTTGCTACTTTGTCATGTCATTGTTTATAGTCAGCCTGTACAATCTTCTTGCAGCAGTTAACTAGAAGGTCCACTAATTGTTCAGCTTCTTGGCAAAGGTGGCATTTGCTATCTATTGCTATCTTCTCCATTCTGGCTTTGTATGCATTATTATCATCATTTCAGCTTGTGCAGCCACCCATCTCATCTAAGTGACTTTGTCACGAAGTTTGAATTTCATTACTATCAATCCTGAGGAAGGATGATGTACTTGCATAAATTGAATCCAGGGAACTGGCCATACAGTTCTTTTGCACAGGGAAAGATTAGCCTATTCTAGGAGTAGGAAACCTTGGCTCTTTTATGACTCGTGGACTTCAACTCCCAGAATCCCTGAGCCAGCATGGCTGGCTCAGGAATTCTGGGTATTGAAGTCCACGAGTCATAAAAGAGCCAAGGTTGCCTACCCCCGGTCTATTCCATAAGAATATAGGGAAGTTGCAGTAACCCAATTTATAGTAGAGGCTACACCTGGAGCACCCACCATCCCAGTGGAACCAATGAAAGAAGGCAGAAAAGCACCAAGTAAAAAAAGTTTGCAGTGCCTGAAATTATTTCCAATCCATCTCATGTCTTGCATTTTATCCTGTCGTTTTTATATATAAGCTGGCAAACATATCCAATAGCCTTTCTTCGTCCTAACAACAACCCTGTGAAGTGGGTTGACCTGAGAATGACGGATCCAAAACTCATTCGGATGGCTTACACACTGAAGTGTCTCCTGGTTTCTAGGCCACCGTCTTTCTTCATCATGACACCAAACTTGCTCTATATCCATCAGTATGTTGCCCATTGGAGGATATCTATGTGTTTGGGCCTGTGGCTCTGAATATTTCTGCTCTCCTGCTTTGTATTTGCATGTCCTTGACTGTAAGTATGCATCTCCCCCCCCCCCGGGGAGTTAATCAGCACGTGTGCATATGCGTTGCTTGGCAATGTAGGTATTCTTACCCTTCTCCAAGTGTTCCATCAGCATTTCTTTGTATGCATTCACTTTCTCCAAGGGTCTAATCAGGATGTGTAGAAACATGTTGTTTCTATGGGTTTGTGGAAGGGTCTAATCAGGGCAGGTGAATATAATAATAATAATAATAATAATAATAATAATAATAATAATAATAATAATAATAATAATAATAATAATAATAATAATAATAATAATAATAATAATAATAATAATAATAATAAAGTT
>NW_015386810.1:4892-16711 GCF_001527695.2 Protobothrops mucrosquamatus
TTAATAAAAGAAAGCAACCTGGAACTTAGTGTAGAGGAGGAAAAAGGATAGAAATGGAGAATTGGGCAAACACTGACATCCTCCCTCACAAATGGATCGGAACCAGAGAGATATGTCCATGCTTCTCTCCTGCTCCCAGGGAATTTTGGCAGCATCCTGGGACTAAAAGATAGAAGGGTTCCATTGGTTGATTGAAAACAAAGCCATATACTCTGTTAAATGTCTGTCTTTGTTGTCTATATCTCCTTCCCACCCACAAAACAAGGATCTGTCCATTTCTAGGGATACTGAATATGGAGAAAGATGGGAAGGTGACCCCACATGCATTACTAAGTCCCATATTTGAAATGTTGCCATGGTGATTCATATTCCCTCCCTGCCGTGTTACTAGGTAACTACTGAAAGCTGGCTCTGAGCACTGATCCAGCAAGCATGTTTGCCATAAGAAAAGAGTATTTGCTTTGTGTTCACAATGAGCAACTCATTCCTCCCCACGCCCACCAGGGTCCATGAATTTGTCATCCTTTGGTAGCAGTCTCTTCATGTGGGCCCCAGTCACGAGTTGATCAGCTATATTGTTCTACCAGAGAGCTGAGGTCAACCAGTTTACAAGATGCTGCCTCTCAGTTTTTCTCTTCTGAGAGCTGATACCTACTCCGTTCAGTTTTCCACAGGATAAAGTTTCAAACAAGAATTCCCGCCTGCAGAAATCCCAAACCTGTAATGGAACATGTGGATGACCTTGCGGGACAAGGGAAGAGATGCTGCCTAGGAAACAATCAGACAAAAGAGGCAGAAGTCCCTAGTAGGTTAATGGTATATGTATATATATACAAATTTAGGAAGGACCCACCTTAAAGGATCAAGCACTTAAAAGTGGCAGTGCTTGCAAGATTCAGTTAATGTAGCCTTACAATAAAGTAGAATTAGCTCATCTAGTCATGCTTCCTGCCTGGTTTACTTGGAAGGGCTGACAAAAACCACAAAACCATCTACAATAGTTTAAAAATCCTATTCAAAAAAAATCCTGATTTGTGCTCTTATTTATTTTATTTGAGTGTGGAAAGAAAATTCCCATCCTGCTGGGAATTCATTTAAATCAGGAGCAAGGAAAGAATTGAGACATTTGGGTCCTTTCTCAAAAAAGGAGGAAGGATCTTGAAGGCAGAATCTAGGGGGCCAGAGAGAAAGCCAACCGTCTCTTTGACAACTAGTTTTCTGTTTGCACACATCCAGTTACACACTTTGAAATGACATGTTCCAGAACCCTTTTTTGACATGTTGTTTTATGATGTGTTTTGCTGAAATCCTAAACAGGCAAAATGTGAAACCTTAGCCAAGCTGAGAAGGGGCAAGCAGACTTCAAGGCACTGATCTCTGTTCACTTAGGGAAACCTTCCCTGACTTCCATGGAGTCCCTAAATATTGCTGCACTACAACATCCATCACCCCTGGTCACTGGGCATATTTACCTAGGACAAGGGTAGGCAACCTTGGCTCTTTTATGACTCGTGGACTTCAACTCCCAGAATTCCTGAGCCAGCCAAGCTGGCTCAGGAATTCTGGGAGTTGAAGTCCACGAGTCATAAAAGAGCCAAGGTTGCCTACCCCTGACCTAGGATAATGAGATTTGTCAGCTAATGTCCATCTAGAGCAGGGGTGTCAAACTCAATTTCATTGAGGGCCGTATCAGCATTGCGGTTTCCCTCAGGGGGCCAGTTGGGTGTGGCCAGGGTGGGTGCGGCCTACTGGGTGGGCGTGGATGGGGTGGGTGTGGCCTACTGGGTGGGTGTGGCCAGCTCTACATCGTTCGCGTCAAGGGGGTCTGTGGGGGCCTGGGCAGGAGTGGGACAGATCTGAGGGTCTCTGGCAGAAGGTGGTGGGACCAGGGCAAGTGCCAAGGCATGGTCCACTGGAGGAGCCTCACTGTTCCTCTCAGGCCATGCGGGGGGGGGGGGCTTATGGAGCTAAGACTGAATGCATTTCAGCATAGAGGGCCACCACAAAATTGTACATTGGCTCCCGAGTGGCCTGGGCCAGGGCCAAGGCAGCGGGGGCCGTTCCCTCACTGTTTCCAGGATGGCTCCGCGGGCCACATGAAACCACTTCGCGGGCCACATCTGGCCCCTGGGCCTTGTGTTTGATATGTCTGATCTAGAGAACCAAGATGGGGAAAGGCACCTGTAAGTCAATATAAAATAAAATAAAAACAAAACAATAGAGCAACCCAGTGCTTCTGAATGCTGTGGACCGTAAATGTCATCATCCCCAATTAGCATGGACAACATCTAGAATCAAAATTTGTCTGCCTCCATGCTATAGTTAGGCATATTGTGTATTTGTGGTGACTCACACCTGTTTTTCTGGAGAATTCTGCTGCTCCACTACTGGAGTTATACGAATATATAGCTAATAAAACAGCCCAGCAATGACTGAAATCGCTGCACTCGTAAAATTAGCTTGTTGTTTTTTTTTTGCAAAGCCATCATAACCTTTTGACAAAGCTCCAGGAACCTAAAGCAAATTTATGCATGAACTTTAGTGCTACACCAACTCACACTTCTTTGAAGAAATGTAATAAAATAGACTGAGCCTGAGGGCAAAGAGGTAACAGTGTCCCCACAGTTCATTTCAGAATATTTTTATCTTGAGCAGGAGGCAAGAAATTATGAAGCAATTCATATATATATACTGTATATATAACATTTTACAACATTCCATTTCTTTGAAGTATTTCGTGATTCGCGATTAGGAAAGGATGATTACAGTCCTGTGCAAGCCTACTCATCAGTAAGCTCAGTTGACTTAACAGGACTTACTTGCATATAGATCTGCCTGTCAATCATTCCTGAAGTAAGTCCTTTTGACACTTTATTAGACATTTGCTGTCAAATTTAATTAATTTCTTTTAATTTATCTGATGAAATAATTACATTGCACTATTTTACTATTTCAAATGCTCCTTGTAAAAAAAAATTAGATGCATTACATAATTCGTGTAAAAACATATATATATACCCTCTCTCCCTAGTTTTCAATGCTTCTGTTCCTATCACTAAATTTACAACTATTGCGAATACTTGTAATTTTTCATGTATTTCTTTTCTGGTTGTTTGATATTCTATAATTTTCCTATTTCTTTCTCAAAAACGTGTTACAAACAAATACATAAATAAGAATATATAATATATATTCTCTTAAAGTGAAAGTCACAGGCAAATTTTCAGGTCCTTCCTGTACTCATCCAACTCCTTCAGTGAACATGGGGATAATGCATTTCGCACTTCTGTGAATTTGGGAGGAGAATTAAGGAACAATTTGGGCCAATCACTTTCTCTCTGCTCAACCCATCTCACATGGTTGTTATGGGGGGGGGGGAGAAGATGGGAGGAGTTGGTCCCAACATTCCCTTGAGTTTAAAAAATAGTGGCAGGATAAATATGATGAGATAGATAGAAATAGAGATACAGATATAGAGATAGAGATAGATGATGGAGATGGAGATAGATGATGGAGATAGATAGATAGATAGATAGATAGATAGATAGATAGATAGAGAGAGAGAGAGAGAGAGAGAGAGAGAGAGAGAGAGAGAGAGAGAGAGATGATGGAGACAGAGAGAGAGATGATGGAGATAGAGATGGAGATGGAGATAGATGATGGAGATAGAGATAGAGATAGATGATGGAGATGAGAGAGAGACAAGAGAGACAGAGAGAGATGATAGGCTTAAAGCATTCTTAAAACTCATGGAAGTGCCCAAAAATGAACCTACTGTGGCCTTTTAGCCAACACAAGTGCACAATCTTCTCCTGAAGCAATAAAGCAATGAGGACCTTTCAAATCCTGATGGACTAGAGCTCCATCACCACTGATCATGCTGGCATGATTGATGGGAAATGAAACTCCCCAAACATCTAGAATATCTCAGTCTTTTGTACAATTCCCAGTCCCAGTATTAATTTAGTGTCCTTCCTAGGCAGATTGCAAAAAACTTTTTTAAAATGCACAAATGCTGCAGACAATGAAGTTTTTGCCTTTGTCTTCAATGACAGCCAATCTCTGCCCCCAGGAATAAAAGTGTAAGCTGGCATTTTCAGAGACACTGATGAATGGGATAGATTTGTCAATAGAAATCCTTAACAGGCAGCTGCCAAGCACCTATAGGGATTCTGTTATCAAAAATAAATAGGACATTTATAGTTGACTCCCTAAGAAATGCTATATTCTAGTGGGAAAGCAAAGTTAGTGTGTTGGGAAAGTAACAAGCAATTTTTTTTCAATATCTTAAAAAGGGAAATTTTTAATATCAAACCTTAGGAGTCTAAGCCTGCTTTGCTGTACTGCAATCCTCTTAAATTAGGATTGGATTATCACTGCCTAAATGTTGCACATGCCACCCTGGTTCCCAGTTTGCAGTGCCCAATCCCAAGACTGCACTGCCAAAATTTAAATGAAAATGGTAATTCCCAGCCAATTACTCCAGCAAATTGAAAAAGAAAATAGATTACACCTGCATAAGACATACAGTAACCAGTTTTTCGTTTATTGCCTCCTTCTATTTGCTTTGCAAAACCAAGCAAAAGCTCTAAATTGTCTGTCCTGCCCAACTGATGTCACTTAGGGCTTGCCCTTTAAGTCCTTGGAGGAAAAAGCATCATATGAAAGTATGACCTTCAGGCTGAAAAGTTGTGCTTCTCGTATCCCCAAATCCAAGGCTAATATGAGGGATGGCGGGCTTTTTGTTTGGTTCTGAGTTTACCTCTTTTGGGATTTCATAATTGCTCTCCATGACTTCCCAAGCCCTCCCCATTCCCCACAGCTATGATTACCGGTTTCTTCTTCTCCTTCCTAAAACATAAAAAGAGGGCATCTTCCCTTGTCCTTTCATTCTGAACAGTGACATAGGTTGGATAAGTAGACCATCATATAACAGAGAGAGACAAAGGTGGAAGGGACCTTGGAGGTCTTCTAGTCCAACCCCTGCTTATGCAGGAGACCTTATACCATTTCAGACAAATGGTTGTCCAGTCCCTTTTAAAACCTCCAGTGTTGGAGCATTCACAACTTCTGCAGGCAAGTTGTTCCACTGATTAATTGTTCTAACTGTCAGGAAATTTCTCCTTAGTTCTAGGTTGCTTCTCCCCTTGATTAGTTTCCATCCATTGCTTCAGGTGTCTTGGAGAATAGGTTGGTCCCTATTTTTTGTGGCAGCTGCTCAAATATATGCCTGTCTTTTCTAACATGGTATGTTCTAAACCAGGGGTGTTAAACTGCCTGCCCACGTGCCGGACGCGTCATCCGGAAGCCACGCCCACCCCTTTGCCGGCAATGGCAAAACCGTCCCGATACGTTGCGCGACGTCACCTGACATCGCAAGTTTGACATGTCTGTTCTAAACATATTCAGCTTACATTCCCATCACTCCAATAAATCTGATAGGATTTGTACTTAAAGGAAACCAAGTTGGAGAAATGGGTATAGGTCATAGTGATTTGTAGCAAGAAAATAGGATCCATAAAACTATGGTCAATATCTCTAAAAGCAATTAAGTCTCCTAGCTACCAAAACACTCTTTTAAGTGCCTTAGATATGCATGACTTTTACAAAGTAACTTTAACCGAGAATCTTGAAGCATGTCAAAGACAAAGCAAATTTGTTTTATTACCATTTAAGCTTGCGTGTATTACAACCCATTTCATTAATGTATTATATCTATTCATAATGGATCCCTGGTGCAAAATGCTATCCTAGAACAATGGGCCCAGTCTAAGCTCAATAGCAGCAAAACACTTGGTCATATAAACTCCAGTTAAAGTTCAGAAGACAGGACTTAGTCAAAGAAAAAAAGTGTAACTGCAGGAACCCACTTCTTACCTGATAATGGGGTTGTGCATGTGAACCCGCTGGATTTGAATAAATTCTTCCATGAGCTATTGAGAAGAGTCTCAATATCCATAAACAGCTTCAGATTTTGCCCCTTTCAACCCCAGAAGGATACAGTATAGTTACCCAGGGCCCAGTCCATCTCTCGTTTGCTAGCGACATCCCTTGCTTCTTCCTTAAACTCAGCTAAAATAGTATTTCACAAGGGATCTGCAAAAGTTATGTTACTTTGCAGGAACAACTACGAGCAAGAGCTTTTGATTTACTGAGAGCAGCTGTGTGACAGAGCAGTTTAATAGCACCCAGCAAAGACAGAGGGGAAAACCCACAGAAACCATTTAAGGCCACCACTGCGGGGGGTTGGGATGAACATATGTGCTAGAATATACAAAGGCAGATTTCAAAATTCAACCGCTGGCTATTTTTGTCTGTCAAAAAACATTTATCATTTATATCATAGAAACATTTACTGAACAGAGATGAACAGGGGCCAAGTGGGCTGGGACAGTGGCTTTCTCAAGAAGAGAGGAGGGAGCGTTTGGAAATACCCTGGTTGTTTCAAAAAGGGAAGGAAAAAAAAACCCAGCTTAGGCCTAGCCAGAAACAAATGAAAGGTCTGAGAGACCATCAGATTCTTTTTAGCAGAATGAGATGCAGATGTTCCAACACTGAAAGTTTTAAAGAAGAGATTGGACAACCATTTCTCTGAAATGGTATAGGGTTTCCTGCCTGAGCAGGCGGTTGGACTAGAAGACCTCCAAGGTCCCTTCCAACTCTGTTATTCTATTCTATTCTATTCTATTCTATTCTATTCTATTCTATTCTATTCTATTCTACTCTACTCTACTCTACTCTACTCTACTCTACTCTACTCTACTCTACTCTACTCTACTCTACTCTACTCTACTCTACTCTATATGCTTGATGTGTAAAATGATGGGTTACAACATTCAGGTGGCCTTTTCATTCCTCTCAGAATGTCTTTCTCCCGGCAAAGCAGCTTGAAGGCCAAAGGGAGAAAAGTGTGTTGAAACGCTTCTGCTTTTCTGTAATAAAAAGGAAAATAAGCAGTTTGCACAGTCACAGCCATTTTTCCCTAAGCATTATTTTCCAAAGGAATAAAAGAAAATACCCGATTTCTCCTAGCAAATTTGAAGCACCCAATTCGAAGGGAAAGAATGCTTTGAGAACCAAATGTGGCAATGGTGGCAGGTCCTTGATAAATCTGTAGTTAGCAACTTGACTTGCAACCCATTCATTCATAAGATTGGGCAATCTTTGGCTTCAGATAATTCATTCTTCTGCGATTCCTGTTCACTATTTTTGAGAGAGAAAGCACTCCTAGGGTAAGCCTCCAATCAGTTTACCATAGCTAAAAAGAAATATCCCTATTTCCTAAAACACATATACAGTAGAAGAGAAAAAGTTTTGACTCTGCTCATATACTGGACACAGGCTATTTCCTCTGCATCATAGTCTCACCATTGCAGTGTTTGGTCCCTTGAAAGCTTATGTCATGGGTTCTGATTCCTGACCAAAAGTTTTTCCATCACAAATTTGTTACTACTAACTACGCCATAATACCTGAAAAAGACTTGGTCAGTTGCTAACTATCTTATTTTTATTTCACTCATCTTCAGTCATAATCAGCAAATGCGGGTCAGGCAAGTTGTCCTTTTGCCATACTGAAAAATTCAACGAGACTTAAAAGTTTCATCAAAGATCCACATTTGCTCTATTCCTGCATTCCCTCACATGTATTCTAACTGTATTGGACTTCAATTCCCAGAATCCCATTGGCAAGTTGGCTGACTGGATGGCTCCTGTTTCTGGGAATGACAGATCAATATATATGGAGGTCCATGTTGGGGAAGATTGTTTTATTGCCAGAAATGAATGTTGGACCTTCCCAAGCTACCACCTTAACTAGTTGGCAAAAATCACTAGAGCATGATTCTAGAACTACTCCTTTCTGTAAACACACTCCCAAAGATTCTTATCCATGTATATTCCTTCAACATTTTTTTAAAAAAGTCTTCTGTCCCAGCTGAGGACACTCCACAAAATTGAATAAGTGCAATGAAAGGCTTCTCATGGGACACATGCCTTGATGCATCTAGCTTCTCGTAATCCTTCGGGGTTGCTTTGAAAAGGGCAGGAAGGGAATTTGCAGACCTTCTTCCTAACATATAAAGAAACAGGTCAAATGTTGGTATCCTTCATGACTTGCATGCTAGCTTAGGAGCCCACAGATTCTGTCCACCAACACTTCCTTGTCTCTCAGCATTTGCCTCTGCAGAGATCACTGTAGTCTGCTTCTTGACCAGGACAGTCTGGTAAATAAAGCTATCCTTCCCACATCTGCTTTTAAGAGCTTGGTAGAGAGAGAGAAAAAACAGGAAGAGAATCCAAAAATTTAGGGAAGCAAAACCAAGGATCCCAGCCAGCAAACAGGAAGTATCTGGCTAGCTTTCATTCTCCTTTCTCTTACTTACCCAACTATTCTTACGAGACATACTAATGGTGCATTATTTCGAGTTAATCTGAACCACATAATCTTATCATCACATTTCCCCAGAACAGAAAGCAGAAAGGCAAATTGCAGTTCTCTTAAAGTGCAACTTCCAATGATCGCATACAATATGTAAGAAAACTTCCATAGGCTAGATGAGCTCAGTGGCCCAACTAACCAGTGGTGGGATTCAAATATGTGAACAACCGGTTCTCTGTGTGGATGCCACTTCCGGAAGTCCATTCTGGGCCTGGGCAACAAAAAATTAGCTACCTGTTCTGCCAAAGTGGTGTGAGCCGGCTGAACCCCACCACTGCAACTACAGTAACCCATTACCATTGACATGGACAACCTATGGCTCTTCAGATATGGATCCACATTTATTTTCCTGCCTTGCCTAGGGAGGCTAGGACTTGAAACTGGATCACAGACTAGTGGAATACACAGGGTCCCGCTGCCTCAAACCAAAATTTCATCTAATCCAGTATTTTTGTTTCAAATGGGTGTCATTCTTGGGTTAATGTCACGGTTCTGATAAATGAAACCAGTTAAAAGAATTTCAAGGCAAGATTTCTTTCTTAAAGAACATTTTATTAGGAAACAAAGTATCGGCACTTACATAGTTGAACCCAAGAATGAGATTCCCTCCTCCCAGATACAAAGTAACAAATTGCAATTCCAACCCCACAAGAGCTGTCATAAATCACATTCCCCAATTAGCACAAAGTGTGGGCTTTTCTCTCCAGCCTCTCAGCCCGCCAAAACTTATCAGAACATGTCCTTGAGTTCCTACACTTCTACATTGTTATGGCTAGCTAAACCTTCAGGCATTTACCCCTTCCCCCCTTCTACCTCTGAACTCTAAAAGAATAGAAAGGCACATTAAAAGCAAAAGTAAAATGGCTGCTGGTTCTCACTTGTCAGAACGACGACGTCCATTGTCACAACATTGACGTCAGGCTTCTAATAGCAATGGCTGCAGGGATCCCATACTGAAAACAATAACTATTATGTTTTCTGAAATTCTTGTGTTGCCAGCTAATTTAGAATCTGCAGAATCCAGTATTGTGTTAATTTAAATTGTCCCCATTAATTCCAATGCTAGAGGTCCTTCCCAATTGTCACAGTAAAGCCAAGTGACAGGAGCGTCTTAAGAATTCAACGCACAAAGGGATTGCTTTTGTTGGACAGATTTTATAGCCCTGCAACCTCTTTTTTCCCCCTCTCCTACTCAGAGTTGCTCAGTTCAGGCACCAGCAAGGGAAGGCTACATTTTCTACAGTAGCAGGCACTGGGCACCTGCTATGACAAAAGAGGGAAATAACTACCTAACAGGTTTTACCACAGAAAGTTTGTTATCTCACAATTTATAACAGTAAATAGAAAGAGCTACCTTATCTAAACAGTCTCTCTTTCAGATGTTAATTTAAAAATACAGGTCAATCACAAGACATCTTATCTATTCATCTGTACAGTCCAACTGAATAGGAAGGCTCTCTTAAGATGCAGTCTCCGCGTATTTGTCAAAAGTCACAGAAAGAAACTAATGCTTCTGGATAGGACCATATTATGGGCCAGTGAGTTCTGCACGCTAATTAATATATGTAGCCACAAGGAGGCTGACCCTAAATTAAAATCATCCCCTCCCTCCCATCCATCAAAAGGAAGATCGGACAGGGAAAAATATTAGTTGACATTTCTTTAATATGACAGGCAAATTATGTGGGAGGGGAAAACTTTGTCTTCCTTTGAGATCGATCCTGTATATTGAATTAAGAGCACTGCATTTCAAGTCATGTCTACTGAAATTCTGACCATCCCTGAATCAGATGAGAACACAGAAAATAATGTGTGCTTATTTAAAGACATGTTAAGAAATAAGCTTTGCAATTACACTGGAAAAAAATGTGATCATGCTATTCAGGTACCTTTTGCAAAATGTATTCTACTTGTACTCGTGTAGCTTGATCTTTCCTTCTTTACCTCCCTCCCTCTTTCCTTGGGTTCAAGGCAGTCTATGTTATTTTCTACCATTTAATTTTGTTAATTTTTGTCTCAATTATCCTGTAAGATAGGTCACATTTTCAGAGAGAATGACTGGGCCCTGCTGGCCTTATGGGGACTTGTATCTGTGTTTCCCCAAGACCCAATCCATAGTCACTACATCATATTGCTAACCCTCTTGTTCCTGAGTTTCAATAAGCTATACAGAATCCAAATACCTCTGGCAATAACTGCATGTTCATTTCTAAAACTGTGTTGAGCTTCCAATATGCTCAGACAATAACATCAGATTTGATATGATCTTCGGTTGTTTTCAGCAATATTCTCCAACCTGGTGCCCTCCAGATGACCTGGACTAAAATTTCCAGAATTTCTGATCATACTAGAGGTCCAAATGAGGAATGTTGGCAACAGAAAAAGTCATTCTGCACTGGCTCACATTCTTTCTTGCTCTATTTTATTGCTGCACTACTTTCCATTGCTGCTTCTCGTGGGCTGGAATTAATCATATCTGGCATATCATAATGCCCCAGTAGGATGCTATTTACTGAGCAGCCCCTGTATTTTCTCAATGGATTTCTCGTCACCCTGGGAAGCGCTTGCCTGTTTATCAAAACTCCCAGTTAGATCATGCAGAAGGGTCCCTGCAAGTTCCACAGAATAGTGAATGGAAAAACAGTGAATTCCTTCCATTTAGGAACTCTCTCTCGTAATTAATTAAACCAAAAGGCAATGCATTTCTCAAAGATACTTGCTGGTGGAGAAATAAGTACTGAGCATTCAACACACTGGAACTTTCGCTGAATCCCAGATAGACCACTTGCAGTTCCCAATATGATCTTTTGCATTTCTTTGGGCCATTTCAAACAATTCAACCGAATTGCAAAAAAAAAAAAAATCTGACAGTGTAGTTCCCTGCTATTTTGAAAGACCTGAAAATTGCAGTATACCGTAAAGTGGGCTTACTGTAATAAAAAGCAACCACCCCCGGCAAAAATCTTGAAAAACTAAAAAATCCTCAACTTAAATAATCCCGAACTATTTGCTATCAAAGCCCCACCCCTGCGATCCTTGATCCCATCAAAATAATAATAATAATAATAATAACAACAACAACAACAACAACAACAACAACAACAATAATAATAATAATAATAATAATAATAATAATAATAATAATAATAATAATAATAATAATAACAACAACAACAACAATACTAGTAAAGTTGGAAGGGACCTTGGAGGTCATCTAGTCCAACCCCCTGCTCAGGCAGGAAACCCTATACCATTTTGGACAAATGGCTGTCCAGTCTCTTCTTAAAAACCTCCAGTGTTGGAGCATTCACCGCTTCTGGAGGCAGGTTGTTCCACTGGTTAATTGTTCTAACTGTCAGGAAGTTTCTCCTTAGTTCTAGGT
>NW_015386810.1:17778-21702 GCF_001527695.2 Protobothrops mucrosquamatus
ACGCCCCTTCTCCAGCATGAGGGATGGATAATCCACTTGATTGGGACATACCAAAGCTCGCCTGTCCCTAGGGAGGGTTAACAGACGGGGCACGTGATGGAGGAGATGAAACTACCCGCTGCAATACACGACGGCCAAAGGCAGCATCAGCAGAAGCAAAGCTATCTATTTTATAATGACGGATAAATGGGGAAGGGGACGACCAAGTCGCCGCCCGACAGATGTCGCCAATAGGCGCCTGAGTAGCCCAGGCAGCAGAAGTGGCCGCGCTACGAGTAGAGTGAGCTGTGATACGTGACGGCACAGCCAATGATTGTGATTGATATGCTCTAGCAATACAAGCCTTTATCCATCTAGCGATGGTGGTAGAAGAGACCCTGAGACCCATTGAGGTCGGAGCGAATGACACAAAGAGAGCCTCAGATCTACGGAAAGAAGATGTCCTCTTAATATAAATGCGAAGTGCTCTGCGAACATCTAAAGTGTGCCATCTGCGATCCAAGTCACTAGATGGACGAGGACAAAAACTTGGCAACACCACTTCCTGAGACCGGTGAAACAAGGAATTCACCTTAGGAACAAATGTGGGATCTAAACGTAAAATCACACAGTCAGGGCGAAACAAACAAAGATCCTCCCTCACCGAAAAAGCAGCCAATTCAGAAATGCGTCTGGCAGAGGTTACTGCCACCAGAAAAGCCACCTTCATGGATAACAGATTGAGATCGCATGAGCGAATAGGCTCAAAGGGTGACCCGGTAAGGGCCTGTAAAACCTTTGACAAATCCCAGGAAGGATAGCGATGAACCGTTGGAGGTTTCATATTAGCTGCTCCTTTAAGAAAGGAACGGATCATAGGGTGGTGAGCAAGAGAGGAAGCGTCGTCGCAAGAAAGAACCGTGGCTAGAGCCGCCACCTGTCTCCTAAGAGTACTAGAAGACAGCGCTTTGTCCATCCCGTCCAACAAAAACTGTAGGACCTGAGGTACAGTGAGAGATGAGAATTGTACCTGATGCTTCGACATCCAAGATGTAAAAGCCCTCCAAGTAGAGTCATAAACTCTATTCGTGGAGGGACGTCTAGATGCCTGGATGATATCAATGACTCTCGGAGAATAAGCCTCTGTAGTCAAACGTCTCCGCTCAATCGCCATACGGTTAGTTGTAGCCATTGAGGATCGGGATGGCTGAGCACCCCCTGAGTGAGCGCTATCCGGTCTGGAGGTATCCACCACGGGGTGGCTACAGATAGGCCCATGAGATCTGCAAACCACGGGCGTCTCGGCCAATGAGGGGCTATGAGAACGACCTCCGCCCTCTCCCGCAGAATTTGGTTCTGCCCTCCCCAGAAAACAAGGGGGGGGGAACTAAACCAGCCTCCAAAATCACCAGAATTTTAAAGATGATGCAAAAAAAAGCGACCTCCAGTCACGTGGGGACCAATCTGCTGTCCCGCGCCGGCCCTGCAGTGCAGGCCACCATACAAGATGGCGGATGTCGGCCACGTGGAGATGCCCTGCAATGTAGGCCTCAATTTAAAATGGCGGCCACGGCCACATGGCTCTGCGATGGTGAAAGCGAAAGAGAAATGAGCTTATTTTGTTTCTGCGAGGAGACTAGGGCGATTTGCTCAGTTTTGCTGTAGCACAGTCCCACGCTCCCCCAAAACGATCGCGCACAAGCAGAAAATGCGGAAAAAAAAAAAAAAAGGCAACGCGATCGAGAGAAAACCTCCCCCAGAAGTTAGGGCGATCCGCGGAGCTTGGGGCTTTAGCGGCAGCTCCGCGCACCCCCAAAACGATCGCGCCTAACCAGCACCAAAAACGGCAGCAGCCAGAGAGCAAGAAAGCTCTCCTTGGCTGATTTTACAATCCTCTAGCCTCCGCGGAGACCTGCCAATCAACTGGGGCGAGCGGAGAAAAGACTCCACAACCCCCAGTTCCCAGACGCTGCAAATGAAGCCTAGCAACGTCTGGGAAGGCAGGAGTCCACTAAACTAATAAACCCCCCTCCAATCCCTTAGATAAGGGAGAGGGGAAAATAAAGTGCAAATAAACCAACCGGAGGAAAGGATCAGGAGGTATGGGGGAGCAAACAAACAAATTGAGTATTTGAGAGAAAGGGAGAAATATCCACCGATAGGGAAAAATAGTTAAATAAAACCTGAAGTCTGGAGAGAAGAAACAACACGCCTTTCTGGGTAGAAGACTAAGTCGGAACTGGGCATGTGCGGCCAGGCAGGAGGCGTGGCTATCTCAGACTTAGTCTTATTGGGTACAAGGGACTTCAGGAAACCCAATCAAGTGGATTATCCATCCCTCATGCTGGAGAATAGCTTGACTCCCTCTTCTCTGTGGCAGCCCCTGAGATATTGGAACACTGCTATCATGTCCCCCCTCGTCCTTCTCTTCGTTAAACTAGACATACCCAATTCCAGCAACCGTTCCTTATATGCTTTAGCCTCCAGTCCCCTAATCATCTTTGTTGCTCTTCTCTGTACTCTTTCCAGAGTCTCAACATCTTTTTTACATCGCGGTGACCAAAACTGGATGCAGTATTCCAAGTGTGGCCTTACCAAGGCATTGTAAAGTGGTATTAACACTTCACGTGTTCACCACTTAACAGAAACAGAAATATAAAATTAACAGAAACAACAAAATACCGAATGATAGGGGAAAGGAAAATAATCATCATTACCAAGCAACATTCATACAGAGAAGACTCACATGAAGATATCCCTAGAAATGATTCATGAATTTGAATCTTTACTGGCATTTATTCACCTTTTCACCCTGTCCAGATGTTGGTTCAGAACTTGCACAGCCTCCTCCACTATGAAAAAAATAGAACTGACTGTCCTCTGAAATTATTTTAATTATTTACTTATTAAATGTATATGTTGTCCATCTCACTGTTGAGCAAATACTGGTGACACCCAGCTTCAAAATACCTGATGGGCCACCTCTCTGCTTTAAATAGATACTAAAAAGAACAAAACAGTGCCTTGAGAATCCCTACATTACAGGCAACTAAATGCATCACACTGTAACATGGTGCCCTCAACCCCAGCTCTAAAGACAATCCAAGAAAACATGAGGTCAAAAGCAGCTGAGAGACTGAACAAACTCTTCCCCTAGGTCAGGGGTCTTCAAACTTGGCCCTTTTATGACTTGTGGATTTCAACTCCCAGAATTCCTCAGCCAGCGTGCCTGGCTGAGGAATTCTGAGAGTTGAAGTCCACAAGTCATAAAAGGGCCAAGTTTGAAGACCCCTGACCTAGGTGATCCTCTACCAGAGTAACCATAATTAATTTTGTCCCCAAATTCAATCTGAATGAGACTGAAAAAGGTTGACATTTTTCTCCTCCAATAAGATTTGCAGGTGTGCAGACACCACTATCTGCCCAGAGTCACCTTATAGAGGAGATGGGAGGGATAAAAATTTAATAAATAAATAAAAATTAAAAATTATCTCAAACCGCTTTGCTTTTAAAAAAAAATAGGTATGAATGAATGAGCTCAGGTTGATAAATTTGGCTGGAGGCCAGGATTTCTTCAGGCCAATTATAACACAACACAATAACAGAGTTGGAAGGGAAGTTGGAGAAGAGCAACAAAGATGATTAGGGAACTGGAGGCTAAAACATATAAGGAACGGTTGCTGGAATTGGGTATGTCTAGTTTAACAAAGAGAAGGACGAGGGGGGATATGATAGCAGTGTTCCAGTATCTCAGGGGCTGCCACAAAGAAGAGGGAGTCAAGCTATTCTCCAAGGCGCCTGAAGGCAGGACAAGAAGCAACGGATGGAAACTAATCAAGGAGAGAAGCAACTTAGAACTAAGGAGAAACTTCCTGACAGTTAGAACAATTAACCAATGGAACAACCTGCCTCCAGAAGCGGTGAATGCTCCAACACTGGAAGTTT
>NW_015386810.1:21786-55359 GCF_001527695.2 Protobothrops mucrosquamatus
CAAGTTTCTTTCTTACTTTATTATTATTATTATTATTATTATTATTATTATTATTATTATTATTATTATTATTATTATTATTATTATTATTATTATTATTATTATTATTATTATTATCATTATTATTATTATTATTATTATTATTATTATTAACCCCCTGCTCAGGCAGGAAACCCTATACCATTTCAGACAAGTGGCTGTCCAGTGTTTTATCTCCTTTACTGCCAGTGGATCTACTCCATCATATCCAAACGTATAAATTGCTCCTAGATTCATCTAGTTAATGGCTAGATCCCCTGTCAATCCCAAGTCTTGAGTTCTCCAATGCCATCTTTGACAACCAACTTGGTCAGAGAACTCATCGGGCAGTAAAGATGAGTGGTACACCTCCAACAATAAGTCTACCTTGTTATTTCAATGCCAGGAAAAAGCAAAGAAAGTTTCAAAACCTGTTACTGTATTAACTGCAATGCTGATATGTAGACAGTTACCTAATATCTCTTCAAGGGAGGGGGTAATACATTCACATCGGAGGCCACTTATAGTTGCGATTCCTCGCCAGCCAGTGGATCTGGCAGCTGAGTCTGAGAAATCGGAGGAGGAGGAGGGGCCTGGAGTGACATCAGAGTCAGAGGAAGGCTCTGAGGAGCTCCAAGACATACAGTCGGACGAGGAGCCTGACCCCTCTATTCGTGCTCAGGCTGAGACACAGCTGTGCTGGGAGCCTGAGTTGGACAGTGATGAAGAACAGTTGGGACAAATCCAGGATGTACGAAAGCACAGGCAAGAGAAGCGAGTAGAACAGAGGAATGCAATGGGGCAGCTCCAAAGGCAAAGGAGAAGGCCTTAGGAAGCCATGCCTTGGCTGAATTATAAAAGGGAAGGTGTGGGAGGTGCTGGTTGCCAAGGCAACAGTTCGTGTTGAGGATCAAGTTTCTGTGGACTGTGTTTGTTTGCCTTGAACATTGACTCAGGTCTGTGAGAATAAAAGGGGTTGTTTTTTTCTTGCAGTTCCTGCCTGTTTCTTGGAAAAGAGGTTTCTCCTTGTGAGCATAACAAGGACTCACGTAGGCTGGGACAGAACACTTAACTGGGGTGTTACAATCCCACATTTCTCAGTGTAGCACAGATTCATTTCTGAGGGACAACTGTGTTTTCCAGAACCATTAAGATCCTTGGAAGATTCCTGAATGAAGCCCAAAAAGCATGTTCATTCTAAAGAACATGTAGAAGACAAAATCAGCTTTTAGTTGTCCCTTTTTTGATGTGGAATGCTTCAGATTATCTCTTCGTGAGATTGTTTTCAGCCCTAGTTATAAACATTAGCAAGTATTTCTGGAATTGCGCACAAAAGGGGAAAAATAGACTTCACCATGGAAATTATGAGTATCTTCACCATAAACCAAAGCTAGTTTACAGCAATTGTTTATTTATGTATTCTTAAACCCAGAAATAAATGAATAAATAGCCTCCCCAGGGGAACCTGGGAACTGTGCTTCTGTTTAAAGGGATGAGGAATCTCTGAGGATAAAGAGAAATGGGACTTTTTTTTTTTTTTTAGCACAGTAAGGATTCTTTGGAAGTACCTTTTACTGCATTTGATCTAGGCATTTTTATATTTTCCTCTTCTCCTGTAAAACCTGCTTGAGGACGATGTATCTTGTTCCTTTTGGTGCTCCTTAATAAAATAAAATCCATCTCCAAGGCACATGAATGCAAGTTGCCAAAGAGGGTTTCTCTGCTTGCTGGAATCACTTCCCTCCTTTCTCCCCATCCTCTCTTCATGTTAGGAAGGCAAGCACAGCCCTTCCCAAAACAGCTCCTGCATAGCCGCTGGTTTCCAGAGCATGAGGTAGCAGCAAGAAATAGAGTGTTAAAAGAATAACGATGGTACATACAGAATGCCCATTTCACACCAACAGATACACAGAAAGGCACTAGCTCAAAAAAGGGCAAGTGAGTCACCAAACGGCACTGGTGAATACATAGATATCAATCTGTGGACTCATGCAGCTCCCTGACCAGGTACTAATCCAGATGAACAATTTCAATCCCTTTCCCTTCCCTTTGCCTAACTAGTTGGGTCAAGCAAAAGCCCACTTGAGGACAGGGCACAATACCACCTCCTTGAGAGATGACAGAACCACCCTCTCTCAAGAAACTACTAACCATCACCCAGACCCATTCACGAATCTCCTCCTGGGCAACCTTAACCAACCAAGAGGAACATGGATCTAACTCAGCTAACAACTGCAAAAGCCCTGTCCACTTCCTCAAGTGCACAGGATCAAACTCTCTCCAGACAACCTTGCAAAACCTAGACGCCTTCCCCAGTCTCCACTGGTGCTGCCCTCAGTCGAGAGCTGAGTGAATTCCAGCACCTCAAGTTCCATCAACTCCACTATCCTTGAAAAGTGTGAGGTTGAGGAGCAGCTGAACTATGCAACCAGCTTTCACAAGATATGCTTGCAAATGGGCAAGTTGACAGCATTTTCTTTTTATTTCCATTGGGGGTGGGGGGGCAGGAGAACACCATTATTTCAAATGTGAGAGTTGAGTTGCCTTTTAGCAATTTAGGCTGGCCAATTTTGCCTTCCCCCAAACATTGTAACAGCTGTCTGCTGAAAAAGCCTTGGCGGGTCAGGCTGCCCAGGAAGTTCTCATGAACCAAACTGACCTCCAAGTCCCAGCTGGGGTATGGAACAGGAAGTGTCATGTGTTTTCTCTGTCACAGCATCATACCACCATCCCAGCCTTCAAAGATGTCTATGGAGATTCAGCCCATGGTTATCTCAAAGGTGGTTTTTCAGGAGGAAACTGGACTTTCTTGTTTTTCTTTGAAGACATTTCACTTCTCATCCAAGAAGCTTCTTCAGCTCTGACTGGATGGTGGGGAATGAAAGGATTTTTATTCCTTGCAGACACACTTTGTGATGAACACACTTTGAATGGTGCGAGAGTATGAACGGATTTCCAGAAAACATTGCAGACTACAGGAACCATTTGCACTTCAGTTTGAGATGCAGACAACACAGACTCAATAGCCTGTGCCTGTCTTCAACAGTGAAGGGACACAGGGCAGAAAACATCTTACAGCCAAGAAGGCTCCACACCCATTTGCACCACCCAGGTGACCCTGAGGACACAGGTAAACCTCCAAGTGGCCTGAACGACTCTCCAAAAGAATGCTAATGACAAGCTGTCTGCAAGGAATATAAATCCTTCCATTCCCCACCATCCAGTCAGAGCTGAAGAAGCGTCTTGGAAGAGAAGCAAAACGTCTTCAAAGAAAAACAAGGAAGTCCAACTGCCTCCTGAAAAAGCACCTTTGGGATGCCCAGTCTTAAAAGTTATACTTTATCTGCCAAGAATTCTGAAGAGAATTCCCAGATCAGTTCCCCAAATGAACTGTTTGTTTACAGGACACTTTCTGAATTTCTGAAGGTAACTCTTCCATATACCCCTCCCCTCCTGTCCCTTCCATGTGGCAGAATAGGTGCTTTGCTGGCTGATCCTAGAATGTCCAGCTGAACCTAGACCTTCGGGTTGAACCTAGAACCTCCTGTCACCCAATGGGCCTTTCACAGGGAACAAGAGCCAATATGCCCTGCAGAGTGATCACCCACTTCCAGCAGAAGTGGGTGATCACCTTGAATCATAAGCCAAGATTAGGAAAGCTCCTTTTCAACCCTCTATTGCATGGAATTATTCATCTCATATTTCCAAAATCAGCCAGGCCAAGAAAAAAACTGCCTTAAACCAGAGATCCCCAACCTTTGGGGCACCAGGGACCGGTTCCATGGAGAGAAGTTTTTCCGCAGACTGGAGGGTGCATGGTTTTGTGTGCTGCCTGCATCCTCGCCTACCCCGAAACGAGCAAATACGCCTAGTCAACGACCGTACGGCACCGGGCCATGACCAGGTACCTGGTCCCCAACCCCTGGGGACGGAATTTGGTGTTTCCTTGTCCCTTAGTTCTGTGCTTCTCACCTAAAATATCATAATAGTCGGAGGGTTGTGAGGTGGTTCAAAAAGTTTACTTTGAAAAGAAAGGGTAATATAAGCAAAGCAAGGAGCAAGGTGTCAGGGCCCTCGGTTCATCTATATAAGCTGATATAGAACTAGAGTCAAGCTCATAAAGGGATAAAAAGGAAATTGACAGAGATCTCAAGACTCTTCCATTTTTTCCGGTGGTTGAAGAGAAATTACAAGGGGATCAAATCTAGAGTCTCTAGAATAGGAAGGGAGAAGCCACAACTTTCCAGATATCATTGGATTACAATTCCCACTGTTCTTGGCCATATGCCCCGTGGGTGGAGCTGATGTGAGATGGAAAATACCTAAAACATTTGCACTGTTAAAGCTTCTCTGTTCCTGTCTAAACTGAAAACAATCAAAAGGTTTTTTTTTTATTTATTTAGACCGAGCCCTTTGGTAGCAGGCGAGACTTGTGGCTCATCAAATGTGCTATTTCACAGGAAGACTTCAAACCTAATGAAGAGATTATTAGAAAATAAAGGGGTTTTTTTTCCTCCCCCACAGGCAAATTCCTGCTAGCTCCACCAATCTACAGCTCCCTAGCACCGCTTCCCCTTATTAGCACTAATCAGAATTGTCAGTCTCATAGCAATAAACTTGCGATGCTATTTAGTTAACGGTATTTCAAGCTCAACTGGGAGCTAACGGCATCACGCAGCCAAAATCAAGGGTAGTGCCAGAACCAGATGTGTAATTCAATTGGGTACATTTGCTTTCTGTGGGTGTAATTTTTGGGATGCCAAGAGCTCTAATTGCACAATATAAATCCAATGGTTTGCATGTGACTTTGCATAATTGTGCTTCTCCCAGAGATGGAGAAAAGGACCGGAAATCAAGCCACTGGAAAGCTTGTTCAACTTCACCCACCCTCTTTGTGAATTTTCACCAGGCACTTCCCACTCACTCTAACATGGAAACTTACAAAAACAAAAAGCTAAAAATCCCGGAATGCTAATTTCAACTCTGCATTGTCAAAACCAGTGGTTATCATCACGGCACTCTGGAGGACACGCACACATCCCCCAGCACCAGCTATATATTCCAAACTTAAACTGCTCTTTAGAAGTAACATTCCAATTCTCCATCTTAGAATTCATGCAGCATTTAAACAAGAGGGTGGACGTCGTTTCACATTCACCTTTGAAAGTTCTAGAAGAAGAAAAACAAAATCTCTATTGCCACTGGAATATCTGTGGAGATTCTCAATCATCCAGGTCATGATTGTCCCAGAGGTGTTTTTCAAAAGGCAATTGGACTTTTTTTTGGGGGGGGGGTTGTTCTTTGACTGCAGGAAGGATTTATATTCATTGCAGACCAGATGATTGCAAAGAATACAAATCCTTCTATTCCCCACCGTTCAGTCAGAACTGAAGAAGCGTCTTGGATGAGAAGCAAAATGTTTTCAAGGAAAAAAAAAACTAAGAAAGTCCAGTTGCTTTTTGGAAAGCACCTTTGGGTGCACCTGGAATGGTCACTCATAAAACCTCCAATGCTTCTCAAAGATAGTCGTAGAAATCAAGTGTGACTAGGAGCTGAGGATGTATTTAGCAACCAGCTCAATACAGAATCAGCAGAACAGACAAATGCCTTTGAAATAATAGAAAATACTTGTAGCTCAGGTTTTAGATTTTGGCAGTGGTTTGCTTTCCACACTTGTTTCAATATAGTTTCTGAACGTTACATGAAAGAAACCAGACCATTCGAACTGCCAATCAACAAGAG
The DNA here is from genome assembly GCF_001527695.2 of Protobothrops mucrosquamatus. Classification (NCBI taxonomy): domain Eukaryota; kingdom Metazoa; phylum Chordata; class Lepidosauria; order Squamata; family Viperidae; genus Protobothrops; species Protobothrops mucrosquamatus. The sequence goes on from NW_015386810.1 coordinate 27,547, forward strand.
AACCAATCAGCTGCTCAGAATTTAAATATAGCTCCAAACGAACAACCAATCACACGACCAACTGACCACACTGGCACACAAGACATTTATTGGCTTAGGAAAATAGGACAAGAAAATATTGCTGATGATGATGTTACCTAGTCTGGTAACGAAACGTTCAGAAACTAAATTGAAACAAGCTTGGAGAGCAAACCACTGCCAAAGTCAAATGCCTTCCCTATAATTAAGGTATAGGATGTGGTTTCTAGAGTTCCACCCTTACTGCTGCCGATCAAACCCAACTGAGAACAAGAGAAAATTTTACATTCAAATGGCGAGTGATCGCCCAATAAAATGCAAAAGGATTCATTTTATATAAAAAGTTAATAGGGTGGTCAAAAGGAGCAATACAGAGATCCATCCTAACAATACTAACATAGGCCACTCTCAAAGCAACAAGTGCCTTTTTGTTAACCAACTGGAAAGTACCTCAGTACAAAAAAAAAAAAAAGGAATGGGGGCACATGTGTCCTGTAGGCTGGCTATCCTGTTTTAGAAGAGGCACCCCAATGTCTCTTAACTGCCCAAGAAACAAGCAGCTTTAGCTAGTAAGTTCCAGAATAAAAAAGTCTGAAAAGAGCTTCAAGTGTTGATATTGTAGTCAAGTGCAGATTTTGACTTAAAAGGTCCATAATACAGACGGCCGCGTGGATTGGCTGCCTGGGCCTGCTGGAAAGAGATAACAGGTAGAAGCTATGGAGCCGTTCTCCTGTTCAGCCAAGTGGGAATTTGTAATAGCACAGCAGTGCTGGCACAGCTCTGCCGTGTCAATCAATCTTTTGTGGGCGGGCTTCCCAAGAGACAATGTTGGGCCATTGGAGCTTCTGTCTCAAAATGACTTAAAGAGGATGCTGAACAGGGCTGCATAATTATTAGATTCATTTGAAAAATGACTTGTTCTTAGCCAAATAAGCATTTTATGCAGAGATTAAAAAAAAAGATTCGCCCAAGAAAAGTGGCAACACAAGGCTCCATCTGCACAGGAATCTGTGGAGCCCAGGTTTAAAAGATAGCAGGATCCAAGCAAGAGTTCCCAAAGAGCCTTTGAGCAAACGTTTTGAGCTTGGGTTCAGGATCTGTACTTTAGAGCAGAGGTCTTCAAACTTGGCCCTTTTATGACTTGTGGACTTCAACTCCCAGAATTCCTCAGCCAGCGTTCCAAAGGGGGGGATCACATGACCACAGGATATCGTGATGGACATACAGTACTATGTTTTATTTATTGGTTATATTATGTTGTACACCACCCAGAGCCCCTCTTTGAAGGAGGTGGGCGGTTTAGAAATATGCAATATAAATAGGTAAGTAAGTAGAAGGACCAGTTGCAAGTACCACTCATTCAGCACCATCACAAGTTCAAAGAATGAGTGCTTGTTAAGGACCATCGGTCCTGATCTCCATTCCTGGCCCCATCTCCAGTAGGGATTTGACCTCTGACCCCCGGCAAAACAAGAGGTGGGACAAGTTGAGCTACAGGAGGGCAGTGTTGAACCTCTTCTACTTCTGCAATGTCAGATCCCCAGCATTTCTGAGATGGCATTACCAGATACCTTCACTGGGGCAGTGTATGGCCCCTTTGCCTTTCTATGTATGCTGTCTACTACACCCTTGTAAAATACTAAGCTGAGTGGAAGCCCATCCTTGTGGGGAACCTGAACAGACACAGCGAGTTCCTATTTGCAGTCATTAAAAAAACCCCACCAGATATCTGATGTGTTATAACAGAGGTCTTCAAACTTGGCCCTTTTATAACTTGTGGACTTCAACTCCCAGAACCCTGGCTGAGGAATTCTGGGAGTTGAAGTCCACAAGTCATAAAAGGGCCAAGTTTGAAGACCTCTGTGTTATAACTTCTGTGAAGAATATTGAAACACCCTTTGTAGTACCTTTTTTTCTTCTATTTTTCTTTTAACTTTTTTTCCTTGCACTTTTTCCTTTCTTTTTTCCATGCTTTGTTTTTTTTCTTCCTTACTTTGTATTAGTTTTAGAGTTCAATCTTCTTTAATCTTTTAATCTTATTGAAGTTTTAATAAAAACGATAACAACATAAGATCACTGTTCTCCTCCACTAAAAATTGTAAAAAAACTAAAATAATAAAATAAAATAAAATAAAATAAAATAAAATAAAATAAAATAAAATAAAATAAANAAAAAGGAATACAGATTCACATCCACATGACCAGAATTCTCTCAAGATAAACTTCCATACTTTAAGATTATAATTTCATATATGTGGGAGGAAGAGAAGTCTGCAAAAAAGTTTACTTTCCTTTTCCAATCATTTCTGTTTTATAAAAATAGCAGATTGAAGGGAAGAATGCATATGAAGCAACTTAACAGACTTCTGCCATATTTTGAGTATTTAAAAGTCTAATTTGTCTTCCTCCATGTGAATGGAAAATGAAGCTACTGTGTGCCATGATGTACTTTGTTGGCGCTGCCTGGAGAGAAGTTCTAAGTGGGAAATTCCAGTTGCTTAATATCTGTTCCAATACGTGTGTGGTATCTACTTAGGGTGGGTTTGCTTTTTCCTGTAGAGCAGATGATCCCAATCCACTAGACATGATTGATTGCTAAGATTTTATGAGTAGAATAGCACTGTCTATAATCATTTACTGCAAGAAAAAAATCGTGGTGACTATTGTAGTCTGATCAGGCTACGTTTAGAGAACTGAGCAACGAAGCAACTTTAGAGAAATACCTCATTTATATACCAAATGTCTCTTACTTTAATAATACATGGTCTTTTTATGTATTTTTAATATTCAGGATTTACAAGTCTCATTTTCAGCTCTGAGGAATTTCCCTGGAGCTTAGATGCTGGGATCTGCCCAGATCCTCTCAACCACAGGAAGCTGTGGTCAACATATCTTCTCCTTTCTGGTGCCTGTTTTCCACAGCCATTCTCTCTGGGCACCAAGAGAGTGGGGCTGTTAAGATGGGCTTGCATCTGATCCACAAGGAACCCAAAGGTGCTTTTTCAAAAGGCAACTGGACTTTGTTTGAAGATATTTCACTTCTCATTCAAGAAGCTTCTTCAATTCTGAAGAAGCTGAAGAAGCTTCTTGGATGAGAAGCAAAACGTCTTCAAGGAAAACAAAGTCCAGTTGCCTTTTGAAAAAGCCCTTTTGGGACAACCATGACCTGGATGGTTGAGAATCTCTCTAGACAGATTCACAAGGAAAGTGGTAGAACTTCACTCCCTCAAGGCACATCCATCCCTCACCCACAAAAGAAGTACTGGGTTTGAAGATGATCCCAGGATGGTGGAGGCTGTTGTCTAAATAAACCTCTTTTTGATTATTCTTCTCTATTTCCTCCCATACTTCCTTCCAGTAGAGCAGTTTGTAAAGAAACTGGTCTACCCAAGATTGGACTGCCATTATCTGGATTGATGGAAGGATTTCTGTCCTTGATAGGGAGTTGGGACAGAGGAAGTCCAAGTCCCCTTTCGATCCTGTGAGTGATGCTATGATTCTCTATATATATGGAAGGTCTATATCCTGGATTCTTTTTCTCCTCCTGCCTTTATAGGTAGTCCTTGACCTACAACAGTTCATTTAGTGACCGTTCGAAGTTACAGTGGCCCTGAAAAAAGTGACTTATGACCATTTTTCACCCTTACAACCACTGCAGCAGTCCCGTGGTCATGTGATCAAAATTCGGATGCTTGACAACTGGCTCATACTTATGATGGTTGCAGTGTGATCCCCCTTGGTGACCTGACAAGGAAAGTCAATGGGGAAGCCAGATTCACTTAACAACCAGGTTACTAACTTAACAACCGCAGGGATTCATTTAACAATGGTGGCAACAAAGGTCGTAAAATGGGGCAAAATTCACTTAACAAATGTCCTGTTTAGCAACAGAAATGCTGGGCTCGATTGTGGTCATAAGTCGAGGACTACCTGTATATTGTCATGGCCTGCAACCACTTTTATCTGAGGCACTCGGTGTCAGCCCTTTGACAAAGGGAGGAGAAACAAAGCCAGGGGAATCCACTAATCACCTTCCATTGCTGGTCTTTCCTTAACACTGTAAGGACAGAACCATCCACCGGTCTCTGGGGCAGAAGTGGACTCGGAAATCTGGACAGCAAATTTTAGGCTAGCAGACTGCTTGAAGGACAGATGCCTTGCAGGTTAACATGATCGTCTAGAATAGAATAGAATAAATATGAAATAAAATATAAAATAAATAATAAAATAAAATAAAATAAAATAAAATAAATAAAATAAAATAAAATAAAATAAAATAAAATAAAATAAAATAAAATAAAATAAAGTAAGAAAAGAAAAGAAAAAAAGAAAAGAAAAGAAACAACTACTCTGCAAAAATCAGACCAGACTAGGTAGATTTCAAATAGCCCTCCAACATGCCATCCAAGTTACACTCTGTATAATTGCAACCAATTGTGTAGCAACACTTGGCCTTCTGGACAAGCAGATGAAACTGGACTCTATGAAAACCGTATCTAGAGTCACAATTTCACTTAACAAGTGTTTTGCTTAACAACCGAGTTGCTGCTCCTAACTGTGGTTGCTTAACAAGGACTGAATGGTAAAGGTTGCATAGATTGCGGTATAAGAAGGATAGGAATTTCTCAGCAGCACCCATCACCATGCTCTATGATAAGGCACCCTGGGAACTATAGTTCAACAAATCTAGAAAATGTGGGTGGGCTCTCCCTGCTCTCCAAGGAACAACCACAGTCAGTAATACTGTATCATCCAGAAACGTGGCTGGTTGTGTAATGAGAACTGTACCAATTTCAAAGAACTTTTAGACCAGCTGGCAGAGAGATTTGTGCCTCTATCTCATTTCACACCACAAACACTTCCTACAAACAATGGTGGCTGTAATATTTACAAAAGCACGGGAAGTGTTAAATACAAACCCAAGTGAGGTGGCTTGGGGCAATGCTACTCTTGAATGCACACACAAATGCTTTCCTATGAATGAAGACACAGAACAGCAGCCCTACTGATTTTGGTAGCTGTGTGGTTAATATTGTGGTCCAACGAGAGGGACAAGAAACACAGACAAATGAGTATTCGGTAGGTAGAGCATGTAGAAACAGGACCCTCCCCTCTTTCCTACAGTTTGTCCTTCATTTTAGTGCATAGCAAAACAGGGGAAATGTCAGAGAGATGACTGAGAAGGGTCTAGAGCAAGGTTGTCAAACTCGCCGCGTCACATAACCTGTCGCAACTTATCGCAACTTTTTTCCCCTTGCCAGAGCTGGGGTGGGTGCGGCTTCCGCGTGACGCATCTGGCCTGCAGGCTGGCAGTTGACACCCCTGGTCTAGGGTCTTAGATTGATATGCAGCTGACATTCCCACTCAGGATCATCAACCACGTCAAATAATCTGAGCCAGAGTAAAGATACATGTATGCTTGAAGACTTCCAGAAGGGAACCTTGGTCCTCTTCTTGTCTCTTGTGACATGCTTGTCTTCTGGCCTATTTGTTCTGACCTATTTGCCAGTGTCTATGTCACAGGTGGCTTAATCATGGTTGATAGAACACCTGGCTTTTCACAACAGGCTAAGCCACAAACCATGGCTTATAAGCTCCACTGGCTGGATTCACACAATCTGCTATCCTGAAGTTAAGCAAGTCACATTAGGGCTTAGTCTGATGATGTGTGAACCAGGTCACTGACTCTATGGCTACATATTCAGGTTCTGCCATTCCAGAGCGAGGCGCCTCTCTCCAGCCTTTACCTCCGGACTTGCAAAAAATCAAGGTGTGGAAATTCTGTGTCTGCAAAGAGCAGATGGCTTTAAAACAGAGAGGTCAGTTAATTGCACAGAGGGAGATTTCTGACCACAGCTATAAACGAGAGCAATTATTGAGATCACTGCTGTTGGAAAACCTAACTCAGGCTGGCCATCCAGGAAATAAATAAATAATGGTGGGTCCCAGTGGCTGAATCATTTAATCAGTCTCATTCAGCAGCCAGCATCTTCTCTGGCAGCAAAGAAGCAGGAGACAGCTAAAAATCAATAGCGGTGATACATTTAATATAAATGACAAACAAGAACCATGGTGGACCATTGCTGGCATCAGTTAAGGTTGGTCTGGGCATTAATTAAATGGATAGATGAACAGCAGATGAAGGAGAAGTAAGCCTGGAGAGGTAATGCCTGGAGACGATGAGGCGTCGTTCCTTAAGAAGTGGCCAGGTTTAGTCTCCAATTTGCCAGAGTTAACTCCTAGTCACTTTTGACATTATCTTGGCAACTGAAAGCGCTTGCCCACTTCCAGGATTAAAAAAAGCAAAGCAAAACAAAAACCTTTCCGTTCTTTCTAGCACCCTGATATTGGTCTTCAATCCAAATACCAACCAAGGCCTGCTTCGCTTTTCTAGCTCTACCAAAGTTGGGGAGAGTGTTGCTATTGCCAAATACATAACGCAGGCCATTTAGAACAGAGGTCCCCAACCTTTTGGGCACCAGGGACCGGTGCCATGGAGAAAGATTTTTCCGCAGACCAGAGGGGGTGTGGTTTTGAATACTGCCTGCATCCTGAGGATAAAGCTTTGCTTGTTTGTGCGGCCCACTTGCTGGCATGCTGCGGACCGGTGCCAGTCCACAGACCAGGGGTTGGAGACCCCTGATTTAGAAGACAGAAGCCCAGCTGGGCATTATAGTGTTCCATTCTGATCTCCTAAGAGGCTATAAGTAGAATGCATAAATTAACAGAAATCAAAGCAGCACTAAATAAAATCCTTGTATAAAGTCTCCCAAAACATTCTCGCCAACTATACTTACAGCTCCTAAAGGCTTACCATCGTCTATACATGCCCGGTTCCCAAAACAAGAATCTATTCCAATTCAGAAATCCACCCCACTTCTCATTCCTTTCCTTGTGCAGGAAATGGAAAATGTTTGTCAGAAATGCTGCTTCTTGTTTGCTCTCCATTAGGCAATTGAGTTGCAGCTGCCAGGGTGTTCACCAAGGCTGCTAATATGGTTGGCTTGTTCGTTTAATTGGTTTTATGTCACTAGCGATTTTAAATATAATTGCGGGCCACTACAGCCAACAATCTCATTTGTGAGGTGTATATTGTTGAAATAAGAAATTAAACTAGAAAGACTGCATGTTCCTAGGTACAGGTAAGAGAGAAATGCCCTGCAAATACATAGTTGTTAAAAACTAAAAACATTAGATGGCAGCAAAGTGAATAAGGGGACTCTTACATCTTTGCTGCCTTCTTTTGGTCAATGGGATTTTTGCAATATGGATCTGGTAGCCATAAATTTAGCACAAGGTGTTTGGATTATCAAACAAAATATGTGGCTTCATGTGATGTGGGAAGCCAATTGTGTTTGGCAAAGTGTGCTTAAATGGCATGGCATGGCCTGAGTGTAGAACCCAACCAATGTGGGGATCAGGGGGGACATGATAGCAGTGTTCCAATATCTCAGGGGCTGCCACGAAGAAGAGGGAGTCAAGCTATTCTCCAAGGCACCTGAAGGCAGGACAAGAAGCAACGGATGGAAACTAATCAAGGAGAGAAGCAACCTAGAACTAAGGAGAAACTTCCTGACAGTTAGAACAATTAACCAGTGGAACAATCTGCCTCCAGAAGCGGTAAATGCTCCAACACTGGAAGTTTTTAAGAAGAGACTGGACAGCCATTTGTCTGAAATAGTATACAGTAGGGTTTCCTGCCTGAGCAGGGGGTTGGACTAGATGACCTCCAAGGTCCCTTCCATCATCAATCATCATCATCATCATCATCATCATCATCATCATCATCATCATCATTATTATTATTATTATTATTTGTCCACCTATATGTGAGGAGTTAAATAAAAGCTAAACAGCTGCAAACTGGGAGGGAAACTTTGACTCAGATGTTGTTGGAAGTACAGCTCTTATCACCCCAACTTAGTCATGCTAGTGAGGGTTGATGGGATTTGGAATCCAGTAACATTTAGAGAGGGACAGTTCTCCCACAGATCATGATTGCAGAATCAAAGCCAGTATGTAAGAGCAAGGAAGAAACATCTGGATTAAGACTCATTCCCAGCTTCCTAAATCATGTTTCAGGAAGTGTAAATGTCCAGATAATCTCCGGGTTTATTACAAGAAATTTTCAACATTCCCAAAGACTGTTCTGAAGCTCCCTTTATGGCCACTGAATACATACTGAATTAGGTATTCAGTACTCATCTTTCCTGCAAGCTTACAGCTGATTGCAGGCTTAATAGGTTTATAATACGAACGACATCGGGGAAACTGATCCAATTAACAGAGAAAACAAGCATGCTTTTGTTTGAGCTTTCTGAAACCTTGGAATTTCCTGCTGTGCTCCATGCTGCTTCTTGTTTCACACCTCAGTAACAGAGGAATAGGTGCATTCAGACCAGACCAATATGCTTGTATCAGAAAATAAAAATAACACAGAGATTATTAGCCATGTTTTCATCACTTTCTGAGCACAGTGCTCAATCCATTTTGGAATCTGCATCTTTTAGCCTGCCTGCTCAGATCGATGGAGATCTGCAGATCTCTGTTAAGTTTTAGTCCCAAAAGCTAATTCTGGGACGGAGTTTCAAAGCTCTTTCCAATGTTTTTCTTCATCACTTCAGCCAAGGTCAACATGTAAAAGTTGTTTGAATGTCCAAAACTCTAGCCCTTGCACTGTAATTAGAACTTCAACACAAGCACTGCATCTCTTTAGCTGAGACAACAACGCTGATTGTCTGGCATAGTTCCTGGCAACTCACATACCTGGCAGAACACTCCCATCTCTCTCACACACATACTTAACAAGAATATTCTAAGAATGCACATCAATCAAAGAGCTAGTGGATTCAGTGGACAGCTAGTTGGGAATGACCATTAATCAAGCAAGGACAGGGGTTCTTGGTTGCAAAACACCACCATTTAGGAATGGATCAGGAAGGGAGGGAGGGAGGAAGGAAGGAAGGAAGGAAGGAAGGAAGGAAGGAAGGAAGGAAGGAAGGAAGGAAGGAAGGAAGGAAGGAAGGAAGGAAGGAAGGAAGGACTATGGATTTCACTTGGTGTACTGGCCAAGCAGAAATAGATTCCAATTCAGGAAGCAAGTAGCTAGACATGAACAACTTCTCCCAATCTGAGCATCTTCAGAACTATAAATTTATATTCTCAGAACTCCCAGCTACCTTGGCCATTGATGAGAATTTTGAAGTCCACACATCTAGAATGAAGCTAATTTGGTAGGGCAGGGGTGTTAAACTGCCAGCCCGTGGGCCGGTTTCATCATACCAAAGCCGCGCCTACCCCATTGCCAGCAATGCAAAAACAGTTGCGATATGTCGCGATACGTCACGCGACATGGTAAGCTTGACACCCAGGTGGTAGGGTGTGTCAGCAGCAAAAAAAATAATACTCCATAAAACCACTAGACTAGAGGGTAGCAAAGAGATAAAGAACATTCTCCTTCTTTGCACCTTCTAGCAATGTAGTTGTCTAGATTTCTACAGACTGGATATAACTGAATAAAGTTTGGGGAAAGATACTATAGCCCCTTTTCCATCTTCAGAAGCTTCACCATAGAGCACTGTCTTAAGGTGAGCCAGAAAAACATGCCATCAGGAAGAGAGTTCTTTTTCACAGCATGTTAAAGCAAGTCTTTTCTCATCCCTGAGTTGGAGAGAAGTGTACCAAAATAAATGTTCCCGCCTCACAGCCCACCTATACTTCACCTCACAATGTTGTAACTCTGGCACAATTTACTGCAGAGGCAGTTTCAGGGGCACTATTTGATGGTTCCTCTGCCATTCCCCTCTCAACTCATGATCATCTAGCAATAGGAAAACTAACCAACAATCACTCTCCAAAACCTATGATGCAGTGGGCTGGGGGGGGGAGGGTTGAACACTCAGTGTGTTATTATTTTACCACATGCTTCTTTGATAAAATTATCACTCTCGGAGAAGATCAATAAACCTGTCAGGGAAATAGCAGACTGATATACCATACAAAATCATTCAAGCGATAAGACTGTTTGTATTTTCTAAGTAGAAATTTTCAATGAAATAAAATATACACAACAAACAAGAACAAAGAGAGAAAAGAAGAAATAGACAAACAAGAAAGAAATCACACACATACACACACAATTAAAGAAAAAGGCATACAATCGTGCCTTCTGCCTTTCTTTCTGTAAGAGTAACTGTCATTTTAATCTTTTCCTCAGCCTCTTTGTTTCATTTTTAATCAAATGATAAGATTTGAAATACAAAACAGGGAAGCTCAACTAGAGAATTCTCAGTGCTATTGTGTCTCTGGATTTTCCTTTCCTTTCTCCCTATTAAAGCTAATTCTATCTGCCCTGAAACATTTTTGGTCAAATGGAGTCTCTTCTCTCTCTCACCCATCATTCTACTTGTGTGTGTTTGCATGTAAGTATATTATGCATTTCTCCTACTTTTCAGTCGCCCCCACCACACTCACCATTATACATAATAGCAATAGCAATAGCACTTAGACTTATATACCGCTTCACAGTGCTTTACAGCCCTCTCTGAGCAGTTTACAGAGTCAGTATATTGTCCCCAACAATCTGGGTCCTCGTTTTACCAACCTCGGAAGGCTGGAAGGGTGAGTCAACTTTGAACCGGTCGGGATCAATCCCCTGGCAATGGGCAGAGGCAGCCTGCAATACTGCATTCTAGCCCCTGCACCACCCACCAGTTCTAATCTGTCTCTCCAGCATCGTAAAGCATGTTTATCCTTTAATGCAAAGATAGCAAAAACCTCGAGGGCAGCAAGGGATGCTAGGCAGATGCAGGCTGGGTTCAGATCCTTGGAAAGGAGCTACTGCAAATCCCACCTAAGAACAAGACAGACATTTATTGAACAAACTTTTTTTTTTTTTTTTTAAATGGACATCCATTCATTTGCACTACTCTTTTGCCAATATGCAGGTTGTCCCATTTGCCGTTGCCTCTTGGCGGGCCTTTATCTTTAGTTTCAGCAGACCGACAAGCAGTCCTGGCTGCAGCACAAGCTGCTGAGCATTGAGCCAGCTGCAAGGATTCCAGGACCCACAGGAGCTGCCAGTCNTTTTTTTTTTTTTTTTAAATGGACATCCATTCATTTGCACTACTCTTTTGCCAATATGCAGGTTGTCCCATTTGCCGTTGCCTCTTGGCGGGCCTTTATCTTTAGTTTCAGCAGACCGACAAGCAGTCCTGGCTGCAGCACAAGCTGCTGAGCATTGAGCCAGCTGCAAGGATTCCAGGACCCACAGGAGCTGCCAGTCCCAGCACACTTTCTTTTAATTACTCAACCCAGACTGGTGATTAAAGTTCTGTTCTGCTGCACCTGGAGCTGCGGGGAGGGCTGCCTATTAACGCGACTGGAGATAAGCAACTCAAGGGTGACTCTGTTTCATCTCTGTCTGGACAAATGCAGGGCTCTTATGATCCTAACAAAGACCAGGCTGCAGCACAACTTCCTGTTACATGGAAGATAAAAGCAGCTCTCTCCACCTGGGCCTGGCAAGCAGGCTTGGGTGAAATTGCTTCTCACACTGAATCTACCCCTAGTGGGAGGGTCCAAGTCCTAAATGCGGTGGCTGTGCAAAGTCCAAGCAAAATCTGCTCCCGAGACCCAAGTGTCTCTGTGTGGATTCAATGTAATTCCTTCTTTCCTTCTTCCTTTGTTATGGAACCCAAAGCTCAGAGCAGAAAGCCACCAAAAGCTATTTTTCAATAAACAGCACACTGCAGCTTAATTTTTATATCCGGCATTTCACCCTCCGAGGCCAAATTCTTACTAGCTGTTGACTTAATCCGTATTCTTTGAGAATCTCTTATGGTCAGCAAGCGCTATTAAAAAATTTTTCCCAACACCATCACTATCAGCAAAGACTGGAACTATACCTTTAACTGAGATCCTAAGCGTTCTCATCATCCTTTTAGCTTGAGCTAGGTTAAATGATTGTGAACGTACACATCACACACGTGCACACAGACTTTAAAAATCAGATTTGATATAACCTGCAATCTAGATATTTAATATACATCATTCATAAGCATTATCTAATTTAATCCTTGATGTAAAAAGCTCAAAGTAATGAAAATGGGGGCAGTTTTAAACTGGTTTCTAAGATCTTACAGTTATAATCAATTAACTTTTGCCACCAACTAAGAAGGCTTTAAAAGATTAGACAAATTAATGATCAAGCTAATGCTGGCTAATGCTGACGAGATTGTCTAAATACATAATAGGTAACGTTAGACTAGTAGCAGCAAAACACAAAAGGGAGAGAAATAATTACACATAAACCTATCTTGCAAATTTCTTCCCTTTCATTCTGGGAGCAGAATATTGAACCACATGTGGGGTCCAACAGATTCTTTGGATGTCCTTCCATGTATGAACATAGCCTCAGAAAAACTCTTAACTAGGGCTGAATCAACTTATTTCCACCTAACAGAATGGTTTTTTCTCTTTTTTTTTTCTATAATGTAACACTTTCCAGTATACTCCAAATCCTTCACATATTCTCATTATAATTTTGGGAACAGAGAGTAAAAGAAAGAATCCGAAGGTGTTGGTTTTTTTCTTCACGGTACCTGACGTGGCTCAACAGCAATTGCTTTCACTCATCATGTTATCCTGACTTGTAATCTATTCAAAAGGGGATGGAATAGCACAACACACAAAGAAACCAAACAAAAAACCCAAATTCACTAAGCTTAATCTGAATGAATGCAGCCATTAACTGTTTAGTTAATTTGGCATGTATGAACTCAGCCAATAACCACAAATAAAACATACAGTTTAGTCAACCAAAAACTAACCATACTGTATGTCAGGTTAGAGACAGGCAGTCTTTTGATGGTCAAGGACCATCTTTAGTATTTTGGGGGGGGGCATGAATTGGTTAACATAATATCTGTGGACAGAATTAAATTTGGGAAGAGAACTTAGGGGTTTACTTTTTTGAACACTATAATTTATTTTAAAGTATACATCATAATCTTCATGCATATCTTTTCTCAAAATGATGGGAAACTGCAAAAAACAAATCAGAGAAAGTAGCTGAGAAATTGGCTGGTTAAAATTGATGCGATTTTTGAAGCAACCACTTCTATTTTTCAAAATTATGTGGGACTCTGGAAAAAAACAAACCAGGCTGCTTTAAATTGTAGAAGAGATAGGTGGTGCCTCATCTGAATTTTGAAGCTCTTCCTTCCAATAATGTTTGAAGTATGCATAACTGTAACATAAATTTTGCTGTTAGTTTACAACAATTATGTTCAAAATGCCCAGAAGGGACACGTGCAGAGATACGTCAGGAAGCCAAGACCAAATGCACCATCTTGGCACTTCACTCTGATTAAACTTTCTTTTTATGCTTTACATGTTTATTGTCACTCTACTGACAATAAACAGGATCAATAAACTGAAATGAAGTAAAGCATATTTACTACCACTGGAACGGCAAAAGAAAAACCTGTTAATAAAACCAACTAAGAACAGTAGTCAGTTAATAAAATTATTCCTAACCTGCTTAAGTTCCATGGTTACAAAACCTATCGCTACGAGATGTTATAAAGCAGGTTTGGAGGAACCGTGTGCCCAGAACAATTCAACAATTGCCACTGTCTTGTAAAACTTCTCTAAGTTTTTATGGCAAGGGAAAGAGTGTGTATTTTGGTCTCTACACATTATCCTCAGCACTTTCACAACGATCTCCCATAAGTTGAATTTCCACAGTAATACGAAAGGAAGGAGGACTTGGGACTCAAGAACAAAACTGTATAGGAAATCATGTTCCTGGCAATGAAGACATAGAAATGGAAATGCACCAGCACAAACTAATATTACTCAAGCTAGCACAAACTGTGCTAGGTTATGGAACAAAAGAACATATACAGCGTGCAAGCAACACAGAGTTCTGTGCTCCGGTGCATGTGTTAGAACTGTGCATGTGTTGGGAGGGACTCGTCACTCCCATGTAACACNGCTGTTGCGCGAGCTGCACTGGTTGCCAGTGGCCTTCCGGGTGCGCTTTAAGGTGTTAGTTACCACCTTTAAAGCGCTCCATGGCATAGGACCTGGCTATCTCCGAGACCGCCTTCTGCCGCAGATTCCCTCCCATAGACCGGTACGCTCCCACAGAGTGGGTCTCCTCAGGGTGCCGTCGGCCAAGCAGTGGGGAGGGCCTTCTCTGTGGGTGCCCCCGCCCTCTGGAACGAACTACCCCCCCAGATCCGGGTGATTCCGGATCTCCTGACTTTCCGCCGCGCCCTCAAGACATGGCTTTTCCAGCAAGCGGGCCTGGCCTAGGGAGGATTTTAAATCGGGTGCATTTTTAGAAAATTTTAAATACCACAACTTTAAAATATTTGGGTTTTAAATTGGTTTTATTTGGCGGGGATTGTGGGTTTGTTTCTGTTTTAAATATGTTGTGAGCCGCCCTGAGTCCCTCGGGAGAAGGGCGGGATACAAATCGAAATAAATGAAAATGAAAATGAAATGCCTATAATGGTGAAGTAGCACGTGCAGAAGCTCCAGGCTGTTGCTTTGTCTTCCCTTCGGAAATGCAGGATCAACGCACACGATGGAACCTTCTGAGATTTCCCACCCAACCACTTTCACTTGGTTGGCCGCCACTTTTGAGTATAAAAAGTTGCAATTGTAGAGTTAACAACAACGTGCAGTTTGCATGACTTAATGCTGGTGCCAAAAAGAGATTGGAAACAGTTGCCACAAATCAGCAGCCTTAATTCCAGGTTTGGTCTTGATACTTAAATCGAGGAGGTGAAAGAGGGTGGAAGGAGGCAAAAGGAAAGATTAATATATGGACACAACTATGAGAAAACAAGATAAATGCTGAGTAAGGAAAATGTTCTTGCCCTTATGAAATAAAATGCAAAATTCATGAGAAAGAAGAGACACAGCGAGAACCAAATGACTACCTCAGTGGTGGCGAACCTATGGCACGTGCCAGAGGCGGCACTCAGAGCCCTCTCTGTGGGCACGCGTGCTGTCGCCCCAGCCCCGCCTCCCCATAGCCCCCTCCTCAGCAGCATCCCCCCTTGGAGGAGAGTCACCCCCAGGTGCGGACCACATGGAGCAGCACAGCCAAGCACATGGCAGCCAGGCAGCAGGGACCAGAGTCCACCCTCATGCCCTGTTACACACAGATGATGCACAGAGTGTGGAGGGTTTGGCCACTATGGTGCTGTGGGCCACCTGGGTGATCTGCGGCAGGCCTGGAGGCGGTGAGTGGCCCTGCGGGTGGGTGGGGTGGAGGGCAGGGCAGTTTTTGGGGACTTGGTCTCTAAAAGGTTCGCTATCACTGGGCTAGCTGTTGAGCCAGTAAAATTGATACCAATACTTTTTGAGGACCAATAAACCACTTTCACCGGATTCTTTGGCCCATATCTGCACAGGCTGATCTCTTACATTATTATCCATGCAACTCATGGACTCCTTGGTCAATATCCAGTCTTTTTCAAGCCAATGCTGCCCAGGCATGCTGGACTGAAACTCCCAATATCTGCTGATTGAGGTGACAGGAAGACATTTGGAAGATACCAGCTGAGCAAAAGCTGATCTCTTCCATGAAGTTGGACCCTTAGCTTAGCAGCATGGGTAGTTGAGGGAAGAAAATATCCCTTTTACCTAAAAGCACTGCATTTCTGGTCACTATACAATGTCAATAGTAGGAGAACAGGAATATGATGCTTCGGCATGGGGTTGTCTTTAGCCATGACTATTCTCCCAGAATTCCAGGCAGCAGTTCAGCTAGTCTGTGCACAGAATAGATGCCTTTAATCGGTTCCAGCTTATTTCTCCTGCCCTCTTCTCCAGGGCCCAGCAGGTGCATGCATAGCATGCAATAAATTAGAACTGCTTTCATAAGAGGAAATTAGGTTGGAAAGAGAGAGGGAGTAGGAGGGAGAATTTCTCTACAATTTAGTCCTGAAAAGCAGATGCCAGAGGAGGAGGAGGTGGGCAGGCAGGGTGTGCAAGAATCAATTGGATCAGTTATGAAAAAACTTCTGGAAAGACTGAAGAATCATTTCCAGAATGGTAGGCAGAATGGCATCTGCTGCAGCAAAAGTGATTAAAAGTCTTGGTGGCATCTCAAATCTTAAATTTACTGTTAATCCTTCCCCTACCACAGAACCCTGGGAGTTTCTGCTACAGAAAGGTGATCGGGTAGTGAGTGTACAAGAGCAGGGGTCCCCAACCTCCAGTCCATGGACCAGTACCCGGCTGCGGCATGCCAGCAACTGGTCCACACAAACAAGCAAATCCCCATCTGTGGTGTGCAGGCAGCACACAAAACCACGCACCCTTTGGTCCGCAGAAAAACCTCTCTCCATGGAACTGGTCCCAACCTTTTGGGCACTTCTGTACAAGAGGACACACCATTTCACCACTGCCTGCCCAAACAATAGAAAAGAAAATCCTTTGCCTTGCAGCACCATCCCCAAAAGCCTTTTTCACCAGACTTGGAGGAAGAATATGTATGTAACATCTGCTAGCTATATTTCTGGAGGAGAGAAAAGAAGCATAGAAGAACCAGCATCGGCATATTAGAAATTGTAGGCTTCCAAAGGCAGGTGGCTGAAAAGATGTTTGACTCAGTTTGGAGCCCCAGAGAACTTACAAAATGACTTTCCAAGGAGAGCTGTGGTCCTCTCTCCTAACTTTCATCTCTTATGCTTGATTCAGTATTGATGCTCACAAGCATAGTAAGAAATTCATTTTAAATCAGAAGAATTGGAGTTCCTGTGTGTTGGATCTCAATTCCCATTACCCTGCCAGAGTTGAATAGGACTTCAAAGCCAACATATCTTGAGAGAATCACATTAAGGAGGGGTGGTTTCAATATCAGAAAACAGGCAAGGAATTTTTCAGGACCCTGGATAGCTCCCCATACATTTTTATCAGAGAAACAGACCTTCTGGTTTAACTAAAAACTACCAATGATCAGGCTACTCTAGGGATTTACTGAGGTGTTGCTCCATACCATACCTCCTCCAACCTGGTATTTGAATTGCAACTCTCCTCATCCAATCAATTTTCCTAACTGTGCCTGACTGGAGTTCTGGAGACCACTTGACTGGAAAAAAGATACTTTGACTTCATATCTCTATGATGAAGCCACACAATTACATGCTTGGGATGAACAGACTGAATGGCCAGAATGTTTCACTGCCAGAAATGCTAACCAAAATGGCAGTGGCTCTGCCACTTTATTTTGCCTGTGCTAAAAGAAGATGAAATCTGGCAGTTTTTAATGGGAAATCTTCATTTAAAAGAAGAGCACAGCCTGTCTTTTATTATTTCTGAAGGCTTTAAACATTTATAGTACTTGTGTAGCCTTCCTAATATATTCTGTTGTTAGTATTCAGTCAATGTTCAAGGAATAATAAGCCTTTCTGCCTTTTTTTGCAAGAGCAGAGCCTTAGCAAAGAAGAAAACCCAGAGGTCCCTCTGTTACATAGCTGTGCAAAATGCAAGTGCAAAACGAAAGCAAAGACCCTGCCTCAAATAATTCCATATCTTGACATTCTCACAGATGCAAGCATGTAATCCATTATCTTTAGACATGATGGCCTACAGGTGTCAACATGGTTCTGTTTTTATTAGAAGTCATGCAAGAAGGCATGAAAGTTCTAACTTCAACAGTATAAATGCTTTACTGCATGTGTATTACCACTGTTGTCAGCTGTTTTCAATACAGTACTGTGTGTGGAAAAGCAGGATATAATTTGAAATAATAAAAATGCATGCCTGACATTCAAATACAGAAATGTATCTAGCAGTGTATTCCATGTGTGCAAAATCTGCTCATTCATTGTTAACTATATAGAGCAGTGTTTCTCAACCTTGACAATTTTAAGGCATGTGGACTTCAACTCCCAGAATTCCACAGCCAGCAACGCTGGCTGAGGAATTCTGGGAGTTGAAGTTCACATGCCTTAAAATTGTCAAGGTTGAGAAACACTGATATAGAGCCTCTTTGATTACAATGATCTCTTGACTCAAAACAATTGTGGCACATATTTGTTTTCATGAAGGAGAATCTAAAATGTAATGTGATAAGTGTAGGGATAATAATCTGCATACATTGCATTAATCATTATTAATTAAATTAATTCATTGTTAACTACATAGAGCCTATTTGATTACAATGATCTCTTGACCCAAACAATTGTGGCACATATTTGTTTTCATGAAGGAGAATCTAAAAAGTAATTTGATCAGTGGAGGGATAATCTGTACACATTGCATTAATAATTATTAATTATTAATGATAAGACAAAGATGAGATCTTCTGAGATCCTTTCTTCAGGATCTGGCCAAAAGGATTGAAGGAATTACGAAAACAAGGTGGAATATTTCAAGATTTGGCTAAATTTGAAAAACCTACCACACAAAATTCAGATCATCTGAAGGGGCTTATTTATAAATGGCTGATGAAGTACAGTTTCAGTCTGATGGCACAATTGAAAATCCCAACAATTTTGGAAAATGATTTATATTGGAATAAATTTTAAAGGTGGGTTTTTCATTCCAGCCTATCTTCTTACTATTACTTTATATTCTCACAAAGTATATTCAACTGGCTTTGTGCATGGAAATAGCTGCTAGGAGTTTTTATGCTTCTCATTGGAAATTACAGTCACTTTCATAGAAGGGTGTGGAAATTAAGTATGTGAGTATCAATGTCAAAACTAACTTCATATTTAGAAAACAATCTGAAATGGAATTTAATTCAATGTGAAAATTACTTTTAACTATAAAATTATGAAAAAGTTCATAGCATGCATTAAGTTTGTTTTTTTCTAATGTAAAACTAACATTTGATCTCCTTATGATTTGTTCAATTTGCCAGATTTCTTACATTAGACAGAAATTATTGTAATTTTTAACCAAAGTCATTCTGGTTATAGTGCCAATTACTGATTTGAATATAGACATTCTAATATTTAACAGCTTTAAACTGAGATCAGATATTCTAATATGAATATTTATATTTGATTTTTAATTTTTTCATTCATTTTACAACCTTTATAATTTTCTTTTTCTCTTGTTTTTCTTTGATTGCATCTCTAAATCTAATAACGAAACAACATTTGGCACCACAAGTGAAGGTTAAAAGCACAAAAGCAATCTGTTCTGCAGTTTAAAATATCTATTTTTATTGAACCTTTTTTTATTACTCAAAATAAGATCTAGATTTGGGAGATGGCCATCCCTGATTGAAATAAAGCCTGGAATAGAAAAGGAGGAAACATTAAACTATTAAGTAGCCAAATATGAGTTTGCTGATTGAATTCTTCTATTATTACATTTGGACAGTCAAAATTCCTCAAATCAACTACTGGGTTATTGGCTTAAGATGCCAAAAGGAGATCTAAAAAAGAAGGGAAAATCACCTCCAGTCCTTACTAGATCCAATCCCGAATCCCCAATTTACTCTGAACAGTAACTGAACATGATGGATGGTTACTAATGGCCACTCAATGTATTTAACCCCATGGCCCCAATTACCACTCCACAGCAGCTGTGCCCTTTTCCTGTAAAAATGCAAAAATGTGCTCAGCCCAGCCTGAAATGACTTGTTAAGGCACAGCAATTTATCTTTGCTTTTTAAATTTTCTGTACAATCCTTATCGGGCAAAATATTTCTTTCCAGGCTCTAACTCGCTCTGTAAAAATTAGCCCTTTTAGAAAGATGTATTAGGCAATTAGCAAGCTCAGAAAGATAATCATTTAATGCCGAAGGCAGGATTGACTTCTTTTTCCTTCAAAAAGGGGAAAAAATAAATTGGGTTAATGAATATTAAGCTTTTTAAAATGGATGAGAACACCTCTTCAGTTTGTTTTAAATCAACTAGCACCCGTTTGCAAAATGCTTTTTAGATCTTTAAGAAATAAAAACATTTCAATTACCTTGGGGAGGGCTTCATATTAATTCTATCTGCACAAGCATTATCTCTGATTACTCCCGTATGAGCATTAATAATCACAGTTTCTTCCAGCTAGATTTTCTTACCTAGAAAGAGAACCCATTTTCTATCTTTCCAAGCTTGCTAAACCAGAATTCCCAATGAGCTCTACCCACGATTCCCAATACGGTAGTAAAAGGTAATGTGAATGACAGAATATAGAATAACAGATTTGGAAGGGACCTTGGAGGTCTTCTATCTAGCCCAACCCCCTGCTCAGGCAGGAAACCCTATACCCTTTCCGATAAATGGTTGTCCAATCTCTTCTTAAAAACCTCCAGTATTGGAGCTCCCACAACTTTTCTGGAGGCAAATCTTCCCACTGATTTAATTATTCTGTCAGGAAATTTCTCCTTAGTTCTAGGTTGCTTCTCTCCTTGATTAGTTTCCATCCGTTGTTTCTTGTCCTGCCTTCAGGCACTTTGGAGAATAGATTGACTCCCTCTTCTTTATGGTAACCCCTTAGATATTGGAACACTATCATGTCACTCCTAATCCTTCTTTTCATTAAATTAGACATACCCAATTCCAGCAACCATCCTTTATACGTTTTAGCCTCCAGTTCCCTGATCATCTTTGTTCCTCTTCTCTGCACTCTTTCCAGAGTCTCAACATCTTTTTTATAATATGGTGACCAAAACAGGATGCAATATTCTAAATGTGGTCTTACCAAAGCATTATAAAAGGGTATTAACACTTCACATGATCTTGATTCTATCCCTCTGTTAGTGCAGCCTAGCATTGCATCGGCTTTTTTGGCAGCTGCAGCAAACTGCTGGCTCATATTTAAGTGATTATTCACTAGGACTCCTAGATCCATCTCACAGTTACTACTATTGAGCCAGGTGCTATCTATACTATACCTGTGCAATAGGTTTTTCTTGCCTAAATGTAAAACCTTACTTTTTTCATCATTGAATTTCCTTTTGTTAGATAGTGCCCAATATTCAAGTCTGTCAAGATCCTTCTGTATCTTAAGCCTTACAGTTCTCAATACCTGGAAGGCTAGTCAATCATTATTTCTGCTATACCAACTCTACTTCTAAAGAACTATTCAGTCCATTTGTTTCACTCTTCCTCCAAAGAACTTAAATAAAGATTTCTCCACATTTATTTACAGAACTACCTTTCAGATCTGTTTGATTGGCTCAATGACTCCCAAGGTAACTGGATAAAGACTTTGACCAATTCAAGATTATGTACCACAAGCAGTTGAAATGATATGGAGATGGAGAAAAACACATACCGTACATGTTATGCATTCTAACTATCATTACTTGCCGGAGGATTTCTGATAAATCATTGTCTGTTACATGCTTAAAGGTACATGTTTCTCCTGTCCAGTCATGCCTGGCTGTAGGGGGTGGTGCTCCTCTCTGTTTCCTAGCCAAGGGAGCCAGCATTGTCTGAAGACATGCAGACTGCCATTTTATAGGTGATTTACCATTTGGATGGTCCAAATATGCACACATCCACTGATGCTATTGTCCTAGACATTTCATGGAGACAACTGAATAGAATGTTTTTGACAACAGCATATGTAGAAGCAATTTGTCATTGTCTTTTGGGGAGGAGGATTTTTTTTCAACTTCTTAGTCTAGCCCAGGGATAGGCAACCTTGGCCAGCCATGTTGACTCAGGAATTCTGGGAGTTGAAGTCCACAAATCATAAAAGAGCCAAGGTTGCCTACCCCTGGGCTAGCCCATAGCCTTGGTGGCCTTCCACCCACATATGATCCAGATTCAATCCTATTTAGCTTTTCCAAGATCCTTTCAGATGGGTTGGGTGTTGCCACCCACTTGCTACTCTTATATTGCAATTAAATAGGTTTCAGTATAGTTTCCTAACTAAATACATGGTTTGTTTTTAATAATCGCCCTAATATCATGTGAATTTCAGGAACTGCATTAAAGACTACTGGTTCAGACTATGGGAGTACAGTGGTACCTTGGTACTCAACTGCTTTTAAACTCATCGAATTTGGTACTCAAATGCATTTTGACATGAAAATTTTGTCCTGGTACTCATCATTTGTTTGGTGCTCAATGCACAAGCTGCAACTTGTCGGTGTTGGCTGCTTTGTGACTCACTACATTATTCCTTATGGGAAAAATTTGTTTGGTACTCATTGTTTTTGGTACTCGTCATGCCTCCTGAAACCAAATAAGGATGAGTACCGAGATACCACTGTACAGTAATGCAAGGAAGGCATCTGTGATATCTAATGACATTGATGGAGAATCCCAATTTTTCCAATTTTTCCAATCCAATTCAAAACCTCCCAAATGCATAAGTATTTTAAAAAAATCAGCTGCAGAATAGTACGTCATTGTAGTTTTTACCATACTGTTTTCATTTTCCAGTTCCATGGATGTGTAAAAATTAATTTTCCTCATTCATATTAGTTGTCTTTAATAAATCCCTTTGTCTGCACATAGAAACTGAACAAATACATCAAGAAGGGGGGGGAGGTGAAAGGAACAAAACAAAGTAATTTTATTAGGAAATATGTAGGAGGTAAAAGTTATGGGGGAGTAGTTTTTCTGTTTTCTTAAGATTGCAGTTTCAGTCTTTCAAGTACCCAGTGAGGTTAGAATTTCCAACAAAGGTTTTTAGAGTGAAACTCGGTGAATAGATTTTAGTCTACTGCAAAATGCCTTACTGGTTATATCTCAGGATATTCCCCTGTAAATGTGTTTCCACTAGAGCAATGTGGCTTCCCTTCGTGCTATTTCCCCCTTCAAGACCACCCCCTGCACATATATCCAAACCTCTGGAGCAGATCTGTGGAAGTTTGGGGGTGGGGGAGAGATGGAATTAGTTGCTGCAGCAGATGGCATTCCCCATCAGAAGGATACCATGGGATTCAGAATTATGAACAAGAGTAGCAGTCGTGCCTCACAACAGCTTGCATGTGGAGACTGCCAGGAAATCTATGACCCCATTGGTTCAGGTGCATAACATTTGTAGCAGACAAGTTGATTTTCCTGCCCCCCCCATAGGTTACCTACTCACATACAGTATATACCCTCTCACATGGTAAATGGTCACAGAATGCTGCTTCCCCAGGGCTATCAAGAAGCCATGTACATTCCTGGCTTCTAGTTTCCAACTGACATTGTACCTTACTCTCCCAGATTCTCTAGGTGCACAAACCTGAAGCACCAGACTGCTCCCCGAATGATTAAGAATTTGAGGCGAGCAGCAGGGCTCAAACACTACATAAAGCGACACAAACTTCTTAAGACTGGGAGACTTTACTGCATCCAAGGTAGAACGGGCTCCTTTGTGATTCCACGGATTCAACACGCAAGTTGATTTTCCTGGGCGTGGAATTAAATATCTATATTACCATTTCCTCGCTGGTTCGTGTTCTTAACAGAATAACAGAGTTGGAAGGGTGACAACATCTATTATTACTGATGTCATCTTACATTTTTGAAGCAAAAAACTTGCACAGCCTGAATTATAACTGGCTGGGAAAAGAGCCAAACACTTAGCTAGGATGCTAAGATTTAGCTAGGATGCCTAGATCACCCTTCGTCTTCAAAAGGCTGAGAGGCCTGATTACAGCATAGAAGTGGTAACGCTTTATGTCCCCCCTGCATTTTGCAATTGATTGAAATTTTTACTTGTACATTATATTTGGAATAAAACTCCAAACAGCTAGCAAAACTTTAAACCTAATGTATATAACAAGACTATGCCCAATTTAAAGATATCCAGAAAAGCTAAATTAACAAAAGTGCCATATTCACCCTGTACTCATCAGGGGAATCTAAAAGCCTTCATTAAAATCTCCTTTCTATATGTTTTCAGAGCTCTGGAAGGAAGAGATAACAACCAGGAAAAAGCAGCGAGCAGAAAAAAGACAGAAGGGCAAGTGCCCCCATTTGCTATTTCCCCACTGCAAAATGTCCCTTTCCATTTCTGCTTAGCAGATGCTCAGCACGAACCCAGACACCAAATCTAGTTCATTCCTACACTTTTTGCCTGGGGATGGGCAACCTGCAGCTCATATACTACCAGTTTTCCTTGCTTTAAGCCAGCTCAGAACTCTGATGAGAGTTATCAGTTCCATTTTTGTGGTGTGATGCTTAAGGCCGTGAGGGAAGAATGGAATGAAAGAAGGAAAAAAGATGAGCCAGAAGGAAGAAAAAAGGGGGGTGCCAGAGAAAGAATGTGTCTGTGTGTTTTGGAGTTGGCCCAACCTACTCTTTGCTTTAGATCCTCCTACCATATCTTCAATACATTCCCCTGAGAACTTCTTTTTAAGCGTGTCTCTCCTATAAGTGTCTATTTACAGCATATCCATCTCCTGCACTTGTAAGTCTCTACCCTCCATGCAGGATTTTAGGAAGGCCACTAAACCAGCAACAGTCAGTGAATAGCAAAATAAAATAGCATCCCTAATCACCTACTCACAGGTTTGTCTACATAGGATTTGCAACTAAGATCAGTAGGACGGTTTCCACTTTTCATAAATCAGCAGGCTACAGTTTTCTTCCAGTCATGCTATAATTTTTCCTGTCATGCCACAGCAGTGTGCTGAAGGCTTATTTGGGGAAGGAAAAGCAGCATCCTAAGAGGAGAACCAAGACAAATTATTTCTGGAATTGTTCATTAGTACAGAGATCTTATTAAAGTGACTGTTGTATTCTTGTGTTACTGCCTCATTCATTCATTCATTCATTCATTCATTCATTCATTCACTCATTCATGATAAATGCAGCTAACCACAATTAAAATACCCAATACATCATAAAAAGCCAAACACATCAATGAAAAACAATGCTAAAGTAGCGAACAATGAAATGCTCAGCAAAGGAAATGTGTCTTAGCAACTCTCCTGAAGACAGAAAAATGGGGGGAGGGGGTGTCAAAAGCAATTCCTATGGAAGTCCATTCCATAACCTGGAAGCGACATAGGAACAGCTATCTCCAATGTATTGACAAGAAAGATCTCTGGAAGTGTGGGCAGTTTCAGAAGAGCTTCTTCTGTAGACCTGAATTCTGGATAGCTTCCAAATTTGATGCTGATTTCCTATACCAATGTTTCTCAACCTTGGCGACTTTAAGATGGGTGGACTTCAACTTCCAGAATTCCCCGGCCTGCAAATCTGGCTGGGGAATTCTGGGAGTTGAAGTCCACCCATCTTAAAGTTGCCAAGGTTGAGAAACACCGTTCTATGCAGTACTTCAAATGTCAACCATACAGTGGGGGAGGGAGAGTCGCTTTCATCAAAAGCCAACCAAAATTGCACAAAAGTCATTCAAAAAGGAGTTTGGGTGCTGGATACTTTCTAACGGTTCAAGGTAAGGTGATGGGAAGATCAGAGTTGATTTCATTTTTATGAAGATCAAAACCAAAAACTGATAGACTACTATTGTGACTTCAGTACTACCAAAATTCCACAGCTTGGGTTGATCATTCTAAGATCTGCATATGTCTTATGAGAAGATTACACAACTTTTATCAGTATTACTTGTTTTCATGGGGTGAATTTTAAAACATTTTTAAATTTCTCACAATTTCTTATCATTTCTTACAATGATAAGAAATTTTCCTAAACGGGGAGAAAGCTAGGTTATTTTGAAAACACGTTGAGATCACCATAAACCAGTGATGGCGAACCTTTTAGAGACCGAGTGCCGAAACTGCAACCCAAAACCCATTTATGCATCGTCGAGTGCCGGGTGGGTGTGGCCATTGGGTGGGTGTGGCCCATTGGGTGGGTGTGGCCCATTGGGTGGGCATGGCTGCCGTGGTAACGGCAGACTGGGTGGGACTAAAAAGTTCAATCAATCAATTCCAACTTTGCAAGATCTTTTTTTTTCCCCAAGAAGTTGAAATTGACTGATTGATTGAACCATTTTTTTTTTTTTGCACATGGCGGCGGAGGCCTAAAGTGAAAAGTTTTTATAAAACCCAGCTGAAGGCCTAGGACTGGGGCGACAGCTCGCGTGCCCAGAGAGAGGGCTCTGAGTGCCGCCTCTGGCACCCGTGCCATAGGTTCGCCACCACTGCCATAAACTGAGGGGAATGAGTAACAACACTCTAGTTATGGGTTTAGATGCAGAAGGTATGATCAGGAAGTACAATTCAGCCAGAATATATTAACATTTTTGTGCCATTTTCTCTAGAAATTAATCACTTCATTGAACAGCTGGAAATAAGACAGATCACCTCATCCATGAAAAACAGACAATTGACTTTTAAAAATGACATATACATAAGTATCTCAAAGTCTGTATAAATCGAACATCCCTAAACCACATCATCCAGACTATCCTACATATCCATTAGACAAACAGATAGAGAATGTCATTGAAGTATTGAGACTGCACATCTTAATTTAAGATGCCTCAAATTTGCTTGCTTCAAGATTGCAATAAGTCAGCTCTGTTCTCTCCCAATACAGTTTACTTAAATAGTGAGCTCTGACACAAAAATATACATCTCTCCCTCCTTCCATTTAAAACTGTAAAATATGCATGCACGGGCATGGACAGAATAGAAATCTAGGCAAAATTCAACTTAAACATTACTTCCTCCCCCTTTTGTTTGTCATTACAGGACTCCTTTAAGCCTTAGGGTTAGGCTGGGTTTAAAAAATAAAGTTAATAAGATAATTAAATATTGCCTTAAATTGCCAGAGTGATTTTTTACATGACAGAGTGTGGGAGGGGGTTTGGGGGCTGAGAGAGGATTTTTTATTTTTACACGTATTATTATAACGTAAGAGCCGTGGTGGCGCAGTGGTTAGAATGCAGTAATGCACGGTACTTCTGCTGACTGCCGGCTGCCAGCAGTTCGGCAGTTCGATCCTGACCGGCTCAAGATTGACTCAGCCTGTCCATCCTTCTGAGGTCGTCGGTGAAATGAGGACCCAGATTGTTGGAGGGCAATAGGCTGACTCTGTAAACCACTTAGTGAGGGCTGTAAAGCACTGTGAAGTGGAATATAAGTCTAAGTGCTATAGCTATTATGGTTTGCATTTCTCTTAATCCTTTTCTTTAAGCGTCAGCTCATGCTCTGAAAAGATGGCAAGGAAACGAAATGGCAGGCACATGCTCTTTTTATTCTTTCCCATACAAAATGAACTAATTTAATTGTGTTCTAAAGGCTTGCTTATAATATATATATTTTATTTCCCAAATTAGTCTCATTTGGCAGGTACGTGGGAGGTGACTCATTATTCTCTAGCTGAGTCCCATTAGGTATGCTTTCTTTTAAATCAGCTTAAAAGCTGGCTGGGGTCCAGCAAAGTTTTTAAAAGCAGAGAAACCACATGCAGAAAATCATGGAATTTCACTGTAATCTACAGTGACGTTATGATGGGCAGGGGCAAATTTTCCAGAACACAGAACGGAACAAGGAATAGAAGGAAAAATAAATCTGTTTGTTCTGGAAAAGTTCTTGCTATGCCATCCTGCCATTGCCATTCTGAGTGAAGATACAGTGGGTGAGATTGCCAAAATGGAATGGATAAGGTTGTACAAGGGCTCTCAGAATGAAACTTTCTGAGACACTCTCCTGAAATAGTTAATGTGAACAAGAGCTGAACAAAGGTATAAAGCTATAGCTCATTTTTGTTCATTAGTTTCTTCTCTATCTTCAGCCAGTTTCCTTGTATCTCACTTTTATCATTATAAGGGAGAGCCTATGTCCGAGGGAGACCACTGTACCTCAGATAGACGGTGTGGAGTCTCTCCTTGTGAAGTGGGGACAAGGGGTACAAGTGGGCCTGTTGATTATATACCTGGCCCCCTGCTATGTATCAA
>NW_015386810.1:57226-75321 GCF_001527695.2 Protobothrops mucrosquamatus
AGACATGGCTTTTCCAACAAGCGGGATTGGCCTAGGGAATTTTAGTGGGGTTTTTAAGGGAAATTTTAATTATTAGGCCATTACAAATATTTCCTTTTAATCTGGTTTTAAATTGATATTTATTGTAATATGGGTTTTATAAGGCTGTCAGCCGCCCTGAGTCCGGTAAGGAGAAGGGCGGGGTACAAATCAAATAAAAAAAAAAAAGTATCTCTCACTCTCTTCCATATCAAGTACAGTATATGAACATCATCCACAAATCCATCTATTATCAAAATACTTGTCTTACTGATAATCTGTAGAACAGGGTAACCTGATCTTCTGCCTCCTTTCTTACTATAAATACACATAAAGCATTTGTCCCACTCTTCGATTACTAAAGCTTTTAAAGCAGGATGCAGAAAGCCTATGGGAAAAATTCCATGTTATAAAGCCATCATCTAGTCTTCTCCATTCTAGCACTTTCCAGATGATGTTGATTAACATTCCCATTTTCTCCATAAATTCTAAAGTCTGGAAATTATACTCCAGAACATCCAGGCTGGGAAAGGCTAATAGAAGTCAAGTCCAATGCTCTCCAAAAGAAGAAAGGGATACTCACTGTTAAGAGAGGATAAGCAGTAGGTGGATAAGTCAATGAAGACAGCTAACTTAGCTTCTTCAGCAAGGGACATTGGAACTCTCCAAAGCTTTCATGCAAATAAAATAAAATCCCATAACATTGATGCTTGTTGCAATGAGCTCGGGTGAGCTTTAACGCAGGCCAGTTTTACAGGCTTTGGGTTAAGCCACAATATGGTTTGTTTGGCTTGAATTACATTTAGGGTTGCAATGTTTGACTCAGTAACCCATTTGTAACCATGCCACTATAAACACTAGCAAATTGATGTGGGCATATACATTTGTGGAATCTATTGCACAGGCTGTTATTCTGAAGCAGAGTTGTACATCCACTCTAAGCCATGAGATGGGGCTGCAGGAATATGGAAAAGAGAGGGAAATAATACAGACAGTAATAATTACTTCCATAGTGGCTATTCAGAAATTGTCAGAAGGTCAACTCTCATAGTTCACACAACCAGATTACTAATTTAACCTTCTCAGAAGGATGCCTACTTCTATTTGGGCTAGTCTGAAAGCACCTTTCATTTTTCTTAGTTTGCAGACCTGCTATTCAAACTAAGAAGACTGCTTGGACAGGCAGGATCTGAAGCTCAGAGGTCCTGGGGAGATACGTAAGATCACCCAGCTTTCCAGCCATGGGCCAAGCATAAAGATGAACGAATGGAAATGTTGGTTTGGAGGTGACAGAGTGAAACATATTACAAGTAAAGGAGTATCAGCAGCATGTCAGAGTATGCATAGTAATCTCCCCAACACATACTCCCAAGAGGAGAAACTGCAAAGACCTTTGAGAGAAGACTAGTACTTTTCAATTTCAGTTCTCGCTGCCTCTTTGCATCTAACCTTCCCCATCAGGATTTATTCTTGCTTTCCTTGCCTGGCTCTCCAACGCCAAGTGAATTTGGACAGCAAAGCAAGCATGCCTCCAGGGAGCTGGTCTATGGCCATAATAAATTGGACTGAACTGAACTGGCCCCAGGGCTATTAAAGCCCGACACCCAGAGAAAAATAATTACCAGAGCATTTGTTCTAGTGACAAGGATTTGGGGAAGAGGTGCAATTTATGCTTTCAGAGATCTCATTTCTGCCTATAAATCCCTCTTTCCCAAGCCACTCTTCACAATAAGTGGCTTTTGCACCCACAGTCTTACTTTCTTTTTCAGTTCCAATTCTGATGGAGAAAGGAAAAAGGCCGTAGCTGGCTTTGCATACCAATTATAGCACATTTAAGTATTTATTTTGGCTTCTGTGGCACTGCAATCTGCTAAAGACCCGCTGCAGTTCACAACAACAAAAGTACAGTAATAAAACATCCATGCTTTAATCTCTGGCACTACTCATTAATTGGATCAGGGCACAAATGATTTACTGAGAGGGCTCTCATCCAGCATCTTAGAAAGTAAATGCCAATTAAAGTGGGAGAAAATTATAAAATAAAGGAAGGACTGGCTTATGCTGGTAAAGCTTGGCTGAGGGGATCTATGGCCTTCCAGATTTCCACTTTATTTCCCCGTCAGCTATGCCGTGCAAGTCCGATAGAAGCAAGTCACAGATTCCTATACCAGGGGCCTTCAAACTTGGCCCTTTTATGACTTGTGGATTTCAACTCCCAGAATTCCTCAGCCAGGCACACTGGCTGAGGAAT
Organism: Protobothrops mucrosquamatus; assembly: GCF_001527695.2. Lineage (NCBI taxonomy): Eukaryota > Metazoa > Chordata > Lepidosauria > Squamata > Viperidae > Protobothrops > Protobothrops mucrosquamatus. Next base: position 59,496 of record NW_015386810.1, read on the forward strand.
TCTGGGAGTTGAAGTCCACAAGTCATAAAAGGGCCAACTTTGAAGACCCCTGCCCTATACCTTATTCAGATTCCATTGGTCAGAAAGATACAAAGGGTTCTTTCTCAAGTTGGTCCAGCAAACAAACAAATCTCGCCTAGAAGCTTTTATAGGGGATCATCAAGTAAACAACTTTTTATACAAATACTCCTCGACTTACAATCATTCATTTAGGGACCATTTCAAGTTACAACGGCACTGAAAAAAGTAAGTGATGACCGTTTTTCACACGACTGTTGCAGCATCCCCATGGTCACATGATCAAACTTTGGACTCTCGGCAACTGGTTCATGATGGTTGCAGCATCCCAAGGTCACGTGATCCCCTTTTGCAACCCTCTAATAAAGCAAAGTCAATGGGGGAGCCAGATTCACTTAACAACCGTGTTACTGACTTAACCACTACAGTGAGGTCGTAAAATGGGGCAAACTCACTTAACAACTATCTTGCTTGGCCACAGAAATTTTGGGCTCAATCATGGTTGTACGTTGAGGACTATCTGTACTCTGGCTTGTATTCTTGCAACTCTCTTCTTTGTGCAGAGTTCAATAGTGGTGGTAATATTTTATCTTGCTTAGCAGACCTTGGCAAATTTAAAGCTTAATCATCTGAAATTAGCTACAAATGTATGATTTGCTTAAAAATGGAAAGGTTTGACATAGCCCACAAAGAGGGATATTGTTGAAGATGATGGAATTTGCAGAGAGGGATAAATTAACTTCTTAGACTAGAGAAAAAACAATACTGTATCTATATCTATGGCTGACTGGAAACCCTTTATAGACTTTTTTGCACGAAATGAAACAAAATGCTTTTACATTTTGCGGTTTTGATGATTAGAAAAAAAAACCCTGGATAACAGAAGAGTGAGCTTTTTTTTTGTAATCATAGTAAGAGATAACTTTGTGACTCTACTTATATTTGCTACAAAGAAAATCAGACGCTTCTTTCTACGTCTTTTTTGTTCTTTCTTTCTGCACCTTTGCTTTTTTTTCTTTTTTCTTTCTTTCCTGCTTTTACTCTTTATTAGTTTGTGTTAGTTTTCATGCTCTGTGTAAAACTTTTAATAAAAAAAATATGAGTACAAAAGAAATATAATGGACAATCTCTTTTATTTGGAACACCTGGTTCACAAGTTCACTGTAGTTTACGCCTGAATCTTTTCTGAACACTTTTTTTTTCCAAATTCATTGACTTACATATTAGGCATTTTCCTCTCCAAATTAAACTGCTCCTATTAATCGCTATTTTAATTATTGATTATATTGGACTGGATTCCAAGGAAACTTGCAACAAAGTGGACGAGAAACTGACCAGAAGTAAAAAGCTGTCTCAGCAAAGGAAGGCCATGTGGCCATATGCATGGTTCAAAAACAATCACAAGTCCAAGCAGCATAATGTGGTCAGAGAGAGAGAGAGCTATGCCCTCATTCCCAACTTTGCCTTAGCAATCAACTCATCATGCTGCTGTCTCCCAGCCTCAGTTGTGGCAGATAGTAACATTGGTTAATGTCACAGGGTTGTTGTTAGAATTACAACTAAATAATGCCAGTGCTTCCTGCAGTTCAGAGAACTGCCATTAAGATCCAGGAGTCAAATATATTCACACCATCTCACCCCTGTTGAGGATCGAGAACACAGATTGTGAGGAGATAATGGAAAAGAAGAATTTGTCCCAATATCATCCTACCCCCCCCCACACACACACTTCTCCCCTAAATTCCAGCATACCGTCCCCCAATCTAGTAGCTTTCTGGTGTCTAAGAAGTTCAACTACCAGAGTAATAGGAGTAACAGCCAACTCTTGGGCAGGGGGCTTCTAATCAGAAATGGCTAAACCAAGCACATTTTCTGGGCGTCCTAAGACCGATGCAGTGCCATCTTCAGTGTTTGAGATCTTCAAGCCAGAGATGTGTATGGAGATTCTCAGTCATCCAGGTTTTGGTTGCCCCAAAGGTGCTTTCTCAAGAGGCAACTGGGCTTTCTTTGTTCTTCCTTCAGAGGAAAGTCCAGTTGCCTCTTGAAAAAGCACCTTTGGGGCAACCGAGGCCTGGATGGTTGAGAATTTCCATGGACATTTAGCTATGCACTTTGGGATGAGCACCCTTTGAATACAGAACTGAAGAAGCTTCTTGGATGAGAAGCAAAACATCTTCAAGGGAAAACAAAGTCCAGTTGCCTCTTGAAAAAGCACCTATGGTTCAAGCAAGAAAACACAACAAAGGTCAGCTTTTCTCCGTGCAAGAACTCACAGTTGTTTCAGAAATGGCAGAGCCTTATAAGTGGTAAGAGATACCTGCTGAAAGAAGCAGAGTTGTCCATTCTATTGGGACAGAAATTTAATCTTGCTTTCAGTCTAGGATTCCCACTTACTAAAGTCACACCTGAGCTCTTCCAGATCTGGTCTATAGAAATAAATTGTGATTATACAATTCCTGCATCATCTGAGAATTGTACTTCAGGCACATGTGGAAATTCCAGGCTAGAGGAAGCTACTCCAGGCTGATCTCAACTGAGAGAGGTTTAGTTCCAATCAAAGAGCAGAACTTGGAACTTGATGCTTTTTATCTTGCCTTACTGGGACAGAAGGAGGATGGGGTGCAATGGCTCAGCAGTTAAAAAGACATAGAGAGCTGACAGCCCGGGTTTGAGACCCGAGCTCCATAGAACAGGGTGAGCTCCCGTTACTTGTCCCAGCTGCCTCCCACCTAGCAGTTCAAAAGCATGCAAATGCAAGTAGATTAATAGGTACTACTTTAGTGGGAAAGTAACAGCATTCCGTGTGCCTTTGGTATCTGATTCCCCAAGAGTCAGACACAACTGAATAGAGGAAACCTTTACTTTTTTTTATTGGGGGAAGGTCACGCTAGAAAACCCATTAGCTGTGACCACAGCCAGGAGCAAACTATAAACATGAATTTTTATTTATTTATTTGATTTCTACAGACGCTTTAAGTCAACCAAGTGACTCTGGGTGGCTTACAGTTCTAAAATTATAAAACGATTTAAGACAGTTTTTAAAAAGATTAAAGCAGTCAAAACCTCCACAAAATAAATAAATAGAAACAGCAGCCTTGATGATTAATCAATGCTGATTAATTAATATTGAGCTGGAAAATGCTATGTTTTTAATGTACTTCGTTAAGTAGAGCTCTCTATAAGGGAATGGAGAAGCAAGCATTCCTTAAATGGGGTGGGAGGGGGAGAGAGTTTCAACAGATTTAGGAAAACAGCCTTTAGTAAATAGATTTGGAATAATCCCAGAATGTTTTGAAAGCTAATAGTAATTATTTATTCCAATGCCATTCTTGTTGTAAACCGCAAGAGGAGAGACAAGAAGCCATTAAGGTCATGAGGAGCCCATCAAATTCATGTTCCTAACACAATCATTCTATTTGGTGAAAGAAAGCAGGAAGCAGCAGCAGTATCTACAGTTCTCACAAGCTTTGTCTCTTTAGGGTGTGTACAAAGTACTAAGAAGTAGAAAGAAGTGGGGCTTGCATAACGCACCATAATACCGCTTTTATCACTCAGCTTCCTTTTCCCCCCCCCAATACTGATAGAAGTCAGGCAACAACACTGTTGTTTGGCCAGGCATCTGTCAAGCACTGGGGAAATCAAGAGATTCAGGCAGTTCAAATGAGTTTAAAGGTTTACTGCAAGCTTAAGCTCTCTACAAGAATCTGAACTACTAACAGTCAAGGGAAATGAGTGGGAGTTAAGAACAGAAACGAATTCAAGGTGGGCTGAACTTAGATCTCTTGTGGGTGCGCAGGGACTCATGACTGATGATGTGCTTGACCCCTCCCTCAAGCTCAGCCTGCTTATCTCCCACAGGCATACTGTTATATGTGTAGGGAAGATAATGGAATTTAAGCACAGGACCATATGCATACACAAACATTGTATTTTACATAATTAATTTCTACCCACAATCGGATCAAATACTATATAACTGAATGCACACTAGTAAATCAGCAAAGCGTTTTTATATGCTGGTTTCACTGCTGCATTCTCCATATGCATTTCCTTGTCCCAAGGACGAGCAATAACACAGAGAGAGTTATAAAATATGTTCCCAGAACAGTGCCAGAAAGACGTTCAACTCCTAAGTTGTTAAAACTCATTCAACCATCGAATTGAATCCATGCCTATCTAGAACCTAATTTCAGAGTTGCAGGAGGTTCTCAACATGCTCATGAAAACCAAACAGATTAAGTTCTCTTCTGGGAACAACTATCTAGTCAACATTTGTAAATTATGAAGAACGTGCAAGGCAGGTTTTTGCTTCCAAAATAGGTGCTATTTTTTATTGCTGTGGGGTTTTTTGTACTGTATTTTTGGTTTTATTTTGTAAAACCTCCCCAGAGTTAACTGGAATGAGGTAGCCTATAAATTCAATAAGTAAACAATTGGTGGGGGTCTTACAAAACCTTGAATTACTATCATTCCCATTTACACAAATACAATGGTCTTGCATAGCTGGATCTCCATTTGTCTGTTTACACCTGCTACATGGCTAACTCCTCAAACTGAGGTGGAAGAACCATCCCAACTGGTATCTGGTTATCACCAAATATGTTTCTTCTACATTTTTTACTAAAAAGGATTTTTATAACAAATGGTTGTCCAATGTCTTCTTAAAAACTTCCAGTGTTGGAGCATTCACAGCTTCTGGAGGCATGTTGTTCCACTGATTAATTGTTCTAACTGTCAGGAAATTTCTCCTTAGTTCTAGATTGCTTCTCTCCTTGATTAGTTTCCATCTGTTGCTTCTTGTCCTGCCTTCAGGTGCTTTGGAGAATAACTTGACTCCCTCTTCTTTGTGGCAGCCCCTGAGATATTGGAACACGGCTATCATGTCCCCCCTCGTCCTTCTCTTCATTAAACTAGACATACCCAATTCCAGCAACCGTTCCTTATTTGTATGAGAGGCATGGCATGAATTGAGGATGGTACACAAGGGTGCAGCGTGGAATGGAGAAGTTGCAAAGGAGTGTGTGAGTGGCTGGAGTGAATACATAGGACAGTGTGCAGGTGAGAGAGAGATTTCCCCCCAGAGATTTGTGACCTTCCCTGTCAGCTTCCCCATTTATTTTCTGGGGAAGCTGGCAGGGAAGGTTGCAAGTAGCGATCACATGATTGCAGAGGGCTGCAACTGTCTGTAACTGCAAACCAATTGCCAAGTACCCACAATCACAATCACACAACCACAGGGTTGTTGGGACAGCTGGAATGCTAAGGCCTGGTCATAGCTACCATTCGCTCAGCGCAGTCGTAATTTTGAACAGTTGCTGAATGAGTGATTGTGGGTCGAGGACTACCTGCATTTCTATTCCAGAGGGCATTCAGGATAAAACAGTGCAACAAAATGCATGCCCAGCAATAAACACAGCAAATAAAATCCTTCAATGACTGAAATTTTATTTCCCCTCTGCAATATTTGCCTATCATAGAATGGGCTGCTGCACCTGGAATCAGAGGTCCCTCTTTGGAGAGATAATATTTGGTAATATTCTCTTATCGCATTTCAAAGAAACTTTTCCCAGTACATGAGGAAAAAACAACTTCAGGTCTCTAAGTTAGGATCAGCTTGAACAGTTAAGTGTAACTTCATGCCCTATTTTCATCCAACAGATGTAGCTTCTCCCACAAGATTGACTTACATTAGTTTTTGCGGATGCGGCTTTATATTGCAGCCGAATACAGAAACACCTCCATGCAGTCTGGAACCCTGGATTATCTAGACTTGGGAAAGCCTTTACAGATCATCTAAAGATGCCCTCCTGGATAGATTTTCACACTGCATACAAAATTATCTATGAACATAACTGCATCAGGAGTGAGAGTGGGGGCTGGAGAGTGAAAAGCTACATATCTTCAGGCAAATATGCCTGGAACAATTCTAACTGGAATGTTTGGACAGAGCTGTGAAGAAGAGCTACATCACAAGATTCAGGCAAAATGGTCTGGCTTCAAAGACAAGTATGGCTGCTTTGAACTGCCCACTGTATTCAGCGTATACCAAAGAAGTTAAACATCCTAAGTCCTACATTTCTGCAATGAAATCCCTCTATGAAACAGAAAAGAAGCAAAGATCTTGTGTTATGGGTCTCCAGTAAAAGGGGGATTTGGTAAGAGCAGCTTCTTAGCTCACATTCTTGATCACTTCGCCAGGTATAATCTTAATTGATACCACCCAGTCACTGAATTCAAAAGCCACTTTGAAACCCTATATAAATAGAAAGGCAGGGTGTAAATCCAGTAAAAATAAGAAATAGCATTGTAAAAATAATCAGATAGGCTTCTGATTCAGGGAGAAAGGAAAAAGCTGATCTAGAGTGATAACAGATAATCTGGAATTAATATCAGAATTAATATTGGAATTAAAAGAACGGACTATATGCCTGTTGGGTGTACTATACCTGATTTTGCCTTTCATGGTGCTAGAAAGATGGCATGTATTTAATTAATCAGAATAGCAACAACACAGAAGGAAGCTATTCCCAACACCTCTTTTTCCTCAGTACTAGAGATCTTTCTGTTCTGATTCAAGAGCATTCAACTTTTTTACTGCAACTGTTCTTGTTTTCCAATTATCTGCTTAGTTTGGGGCCTGCTGCAAGAAAGAATTGGCTAGCTATCTCGTACTCCAGATATTCTGCATAGCCCCCGTAGAAGGTGAACTTGTAAATGAGGGAAGATGCAGACCAAGATCTCAAATGGATTTCTACCTAATTCTTCTCATGTGCCCACACACTCCACACCTCTGTGCACATCCACTCATAGAAACATTTTCACTCACACAATCCAAAAGGAACGGAAGTGAGCTGCTGAATGGGATTTTGGAGCTTGGATCTGTGATATTTGAAGAAGATTATCTGAGCAGCACGTGTCAGGCAATGAGAGAAAGCAACATAACTTGCTCTCCTTAGAAGCTTCCAAAGGCATCTGGTGTGCCACGCTTGGAAACCTCTAGAGAAACCTCTAGCCTGACCAAGCAAGAACATATTTCAGCGAAAGAACTTGACAGAACCTTTCTGTTTACAGTATCTAAGGAACTATCTCTTTGCTTATGAGAAAAACCTGTGCAGTGTCAAAAATCTGCTTACGCCCTCTGATACTTTGAATAATGGGTGACACAGAAGGTTCAAAAGCTCTAGGCCTCCAAATAAAAACTGAGAGTAAAAAAAAAAAAACAATCCTCCAGAATTTGCTCACCCGTTTTTCTGATTTTAAAATGAGTTGAGGTTGGTTTCATTTACACAGTGAAGTAGTCAAGGGTGAATTGTCCTTACATACAACAACAGGCAGCCTATCCATCAACCTTCTCAGGATGGCAAGAAATACAGTGGATTCAATCCCAGAATGGGATCAATCTCCATCTTGGCTTTGTTTGTAGAGAAGGAAGGAAAATTGGCTGGGAAGTGAGGTTTTAAGTGCACACACTGCCATTTCGATCATTTTTCTTTTTTGTAACTTCTGAGGTCCTTTTCTTGAAACAACTCGAATTGAAGCCAACACACTGTATGTTTATGGAGATTCTCAGTCATCCAGGTCATGGTTGTCCCAAAGGTGTTTTTTTCAGGAGGCAACTGGACTTTCTTGTTTTGTCTTTGAAGACGTTTCGCATCTCATCCAAGAAGCTTTTTCAGCTCTGACTGGATGGCGGGGGAATGGAAGGATATATACTCCTTGCAGACAGCTGGACATTTGCATTCTTTTAGAGAGTCACTGAGGCCATTGGGAGGTTTATCCGTGTCCTCGGTGTCACCTGAGTGGTGCAAATGGGTGTGGAGCCTTCTTGCCTGCAGGATGTTTTCTGCCCTGTGTCCCTTCACTGTTGAATATAAATCCTCACCATTCCCCACCATCCAATCAGAGCTGAAGAAGCTTCTTGGAGGAGAAGTGAAACATCTTCAAAGAAAAAATAAGAAAGTCCAGTTGCCTCCTGAAAAAAAGCACCTTTGGGACAAGCCAACATATGGTTTTTAGCTTTTAGGAAACCTAGACTTAGTTTACCCCTCGCACTAAGCCAAATTGTACTTGTTTTGAATTACGTTATGATGACAATCCAGCCATTTTGATCCATACATCCTGACAAGTGGTTTACCAACTTTTGGTCTGCAAAACACTGGTGCTAATCCATGAGGTTCTGTAGGTGATGCATAGGGAGAGAAAGAAAAGATAAAATGATGACAGGTCCTGTGAGCCTACAGTGACAAATACAGGTAGTCCTCAACTTACGACCACAATTGAGCCCAAAATTTTGGTTGCTAAGTGAAACACTTGTTAGGTGAGTTTTGCCCCATTTTACGACTTTTCTTGCCACAGTTGTTAAGTTGAATCACTGCAGCTGGTAAACTAGTAACATGATTGTTCAATTAAAACTGGCTTCCCTATTGATTCTGCTTATCAGAAGGTCACAAAAGGTGATCACATGACACCGGGACACTGTGACCATCATAAATATGAGTCAGTTGCCAAGCGTCTGAATTTTGATTAGGTGACCATGGGGATGCTGCAATATGTCATAAGTGTGAAATATGATCGTAAGTCACTTTTTTCAGTAACTTCGTAACTGTTGTAAGTCAAAGACTACCTGTATACTGGGGTTTCTGAGAGCATAAGAAAATATTAGAAAGAACTACATTTTATTATTCCTTCCTATACAGGCTTGATTCATATCAAACATAAACTATACTAAAAAATTTTTTTTTAAAAAAAACATGGGTTATATGGTGATCTGCAAAGAAAATGTATTAGTTTACATAAAGAAAAAGGTAAGGAATTGCAAGTTTAGCATGATAGGTAAATCCAAGCACGTGTGATTTATTCAGTCAACCATGCTTAAGCAAACCATGATTCAGCACAAAAGAATCAGCACACAGTTTCTCTCTGCCATGAATTTCAGCAGAGAGTTATACAACGGATAGCAACGGATGGAAACTAACCAAAGAGAGAAGCAACCTAGAAAGAACTAAGGAGAAACTTCCTGACAGTTGGAACAATAAACCAGTGGAACAACCTGCCTCCAGAAGTGGTGAATGCTCCAACACTGGAAGTTTTTAAGAAGATACTGGGCAGCCATTTGTCCGAAATGGTATAGGGTTTCCTGCCTGAGCAGGGGGTTGGACTAGATGACCTCCAAGGTCCCTTCCAACTTTATTATTGTTGTTGTTGTTGTTGTTACACTTGGGTATGCTTGTATGCTTAACTGGGCTATTGAAATAATTTTTGGCATTTGTGCGATATAATAAACCATAAATTGTACTAAAAAGGCTGGATTCACACCACATGCTAAGTCCCCCTAAGCCAAATTAAACATGAGGCTAACCCAGCTTAGCATGTCATGGCAATGCAGCCACTAGACTGTCATCTAAAACATCAAGTGCATTTTAAGATGACAGCCAAAATGTTTTCATTCAGAAAGCAGACGTTAAAAGGAAATGGCATCTGTGGTGCCAGACTGTCAATGATCCATCCATCCAGGATACTGAGCTTGTCTTCACACACAAAGCATGCATCTGCCAATCATCCTTTTCTCTCTTTTTTCCCAGCAGCAGGGGCGGCAACACAATTTTGCCTCCCATATCCAAGCCAACCATTCATTTAGTGACCATTATGATGGCATTAAAAAAATGACTTACAGTCCTCACACGTACAATCGTTCAGCACCTCAGAGGTCACACAGTCAAAATTTGGGTCCTTGGCAACTGGCATGGGTTTGTGATGGTTGCTGAGTCCTGGGGTCATATGATCACCATTTGCAACCTTCCCAGCCAGCTTCCAACAAGCCAGGCCAATGGGGGAAGGTAGATTTGTTTTATGATCACATGGGTCAATTAATGACAATGGTAATTCCTGGTCAACAATCATAGCAAAAAGGGTCATAAAATCGGGTGCTACTCAGTTAAGAATGGCCTTGCTTAGCAATGGAGGTTATGGGCTCAGTTGTGTTCCTAACTGTACAGACTTCCACCTGTCTAAAAATGAGAACAATTTAGCCACCAATCGAGAGAGCAGTAGATCAAAAACGAGGGAAAGAAGGTAGAACAACTAAAGCCAATTTTGGCTTCAAGTCAATCTTCCATCCAGAAGTGACCATCAGAGACATGAAATTAGCAAGGTGGCATATCTATACACGCAATGAAAGAAGTTAGGCTTTGGATGCACTTTGCACATCAGTGAAACATCAAAATGAACTAGAACGTAAATATTGGCCCACGTTGGTCCAAGTGGTTGTAGTCATGAGTTTCCTAGAAGATTTCTGGGATGGGAAAATACCTACCAAGCTGTTTTAGATCAAAGATATTCTGGATTCCTCTAGTCCAGGGGTAGGCAACCTTGTCTCTTTTATGACTCGTGGACTTCAACTCCCAGAATTCTTGAGCCAGCATGGCTCAGCTTGGAAACCTCTCCCTTTCCCCTCAGCATGGCTGGCTCAGGAATTCTGGGAGTTGAAGTCCACGAGTCATAAAAGAGCCAAGGTTGCCTACCCCTGTCTAGTCAAATCTAAATTTCAAAACCCAGTCAGAAGTTGATTCTTTATCCTTTAAGAATAGAGGGAACCAGGAGAAATTACAAAGAGCAGCCCATTCCCTTAAGGGAACCATAGGAAGCCCCACTAAAACAACAGAATTCCAGCAATACTGATTTTTTTTTTTTTAGTCCATTACCATTAACTTTTTAAATGTAGAAGAGAAGCCAATGAAAAACTAAACCCCTGCCTACAGGCAAGGTCCACGAGCAGTGATTGTGGAAGCCTTTGCTATTTTCCCACTGCTATGCAATCACAACTCAGCAGAGGGATTCAGGTGAGGCATCCACAAGTGTTTTGTAGGATCCCATGTGATTTAATTCACCATTTAGAAATTGAACCATTTTGAGAGCTATAATATTTCCTTTAGAGGGGCAGTGATTAAGATACGAGACTAGAAACCAGGAGGCCATTAATTCCAATCCTGCCTTAAGGGCAGAATTCCTAAAAATTCAGGAGACATTTCAGACCCTCGTTTCTGCCTTGAAAGTAGCCCATGTTAAACTGTATAGAGCACAGTGAAACATCAGAAGCTCACCACAAGAAATGTTTTATGACATTTTATGTCATACAATGCTTTATGACCATTCTTCTGTCTTAAAATGTTTTATGAAATTGCCAAATTTCAATTCATTGAAATTTAGATGTTTGGACCCATTCTGTAAGTTAGCCCATTTGAGATACCTTGATTAAAAAAAAAATGTTTGCTCTACAATTCACTGCTCTGTCCATTTAAAGGTTAAAGACGTGAGAGTCTTAGTGGATATACAGTAACAGAACGCATGACTAGAGTTATTTAATGCATCCGTAATGCTATAAAACGCTAACATTTTCTCTGAAAAACGTTAATTGTATAATATTTTAAAAGTTGAAATAGGTGGGTTGTTTTTTTTTAAAGTGCTGTATTTCTCCACTTTCAACAAAAAGGGCAAAATGAAAACGCAAACAGCTTTGGGGCATCGGGCAGAAAACAAATGGGAAAAGTGAAAGTAGCTTGAAGATATGAAGGAGCTGTCAATATCAATTGCAGACAGGAGGCATTTGGAAGATCAAAGAATGACAGTGAGAAGCCAGGAGCTCTAGGGCAAGAGTGTTGGTGAGGGATCGTGGGACCCTGCATAGCTTAAATGAATTTTCGATTTGATTGAACGAAGCTGGTAAGGACAAAGACAAAGAACCGCACCACGATGGGGCGCCAAGCAAGGTAGCTTTTCTGAGCAGCAGGCAGTCGGGAACTGACCTGTAGCGTTGCTAGCCAAATTTCTAGCATTCAACAAAGAGGGCTCCATCAGGGTCAGAATAGGCATCATGAGAGAGAAAGCTAGGAGCTGATAATAACACCATCCTTCCTTGAACCCACTTCAATAAATGGTATTTCAGATGCTGGAATCTACATGGCTCTGAGGCCATGCCTGTGAGCACCAGCTGAAGAGCGTGTGACACAGGCTACTAGCAATAGCAATAGCAGTTAGACGTATAGTATATACTGCTTCTCAGTGCTTTACAGCCCTCTCTAAGCAGTTTACAGAGTCAGCGTATTGCCCCCAACAATCTGGGTCCTCATTTTACTGACCTCGGAAGGATGGAAGGCTGAGTCAACCTTGAGCTGGTGAGAATCGAACTGCAGGCAGCTGGCAGTCAACAGAAGTAGCCTGCAATGTTGCATTCTAACCACTGTGCCACCACAGCTCACACTGCACCAACGTTCCCACACACTCCCTGAAACTTTCACATCCCACAGCCTTTTATTTTTACACACAATTCGATTAGAGCTTGTTCAAAACGAAAGAACCATTTACCATGATGAGAATCTCATCCTGAATGAGCAAAAAGGCAATACTGATAGCCCTTATCTTTTGATCAGTGGTTTCACAACTGTTCGCAGTCACAACAGGCTCCGACCCGGTGCTTTACAGCTCATAAAGCACTTCCAGCCATCCTCAAAAGTTGCTTCAGCTTCCCAATCACATTACCACATTCTGAGCACTAGGTAACTTGTTTGTACTTATGAACGGTTGCTAAGTGCTTTGTGATCATGTGATCTCCACTTGCAATCTTCTGAGATGGCTTTCCCCCAGAAAAGCAATAGGGAAACCAGCAGGGAAGACTTCAAGGGGAGAAGATGTTGGATTTGAGGTCTGTTCCCCCAGAACACAGAGAGATTTTTTTTTCCTTTACTCCATGCAGGGAGGGGAAATCACCCAACGTGCTGGAGGAATGGATGTCAAATTTGGCAAAAACAATAGTGAATGCCAACATTATTGCAATCATTCTCCCTGGTGGGGCGTGAAGAAGGTGGGGCATGGTGGGAGGCTCAGATCTTCTCCCAGCCCCAACACACCTGGGAGGCCCAGACTTTCTCCCTGGCCGTCTGCTTAACAATCCACCAAGTCAAAGACAAAGTACCGCACCACGAAGGGGCGCCAAGCAAGGTAGCTTCTCTGAGCTACAGGCAGTCAGGAACTGACAACCCATAACTGGGAGAGTCAGGGTTGCAGTTGTTGAGTGGAGCAGTCACATGGTGTCATGCTTAACAACTGCTTTGCTCAACAGCTGAGATTCCAAGCTCAGTTATAGCTGTAAGTAGAGAATGATCTAGATCAGGGCTAGGCAACCTTGGCTCTTTTATGACTCGTGGACTTCAACTCCCAGAATTCCTGAGCCAGCATGGCTCAGCTTGGAAACCTCTCCCTTTCCCCTCAGCATGGCTGGCTCAGGAATTCTGGGAGTTGAAGTCCACGAGTCATAAAAGAACCAAGGTTGCCTACCCCGATCTAGATAAAACAGAGGAACATTCAAGAACAGGACCACTCTCTGCATGCTTCAATCCAAGCTTAGCTGTAGTCAAAAGGAAAGAAAAATCACAAGACCTGGACCCTAGAACATGTGAAGTGGTAACAAGAGTGTTTCTAAGCATATGCCAGTGCGCCCTACCACACCAGTAACAATATCTGGAATAAAGAAGTAGAGAAAAAGAGCAGCCACTTCCATGAAAACTCACCCCTTTTTCAGACTGTGGCCCATTTAGTGATGCATGTAGGAAAGCAGAAGGGGCCAGCAGTGAAACTAAAGTTGTTTGGATTTAATCGGAATGCTAGAATTCATTTCCCCAACTAAAGTTCTCGCTATTGTTTTCTATGTCAATTAATAACTTTCCCCATACAGAAAGCTAATCCTCTTTTGGCAATCCAATAAATGCTTTGACCAAGTAAAGGGTCTGATTGCATGACAGCTTAAGATCCTTCCTACTCTATTATGACTTGTATTATTGTAATATAATTTTTGAAGAAGCGGGGGAGGCCACATTCAGCCTGTTTCCCAAAGACCTCCGGTTGTACATCCCTGTCTTTTTTTTGGCCATCACTTGAAGGTTTAATTTTCAATTGGGCATCCAGCGATATTAAACCCTCTCTCCTACAGACCTGCTTCCCACACCTCCTTCCCTTTATAGTTGGTGGAGAATTAGTAGGCAGACAAAGCAGAAAAGATGCTCAGATATTCTTCTCTCGTTTCAAAGGCAAAGGCATTATCACAAACCTCATACAGTCCAGCAAAGATTAAAAGGGAAGAAATTGTTCTCTTCTTGCTTCCTACTTAGGTGAAATGTATTTATCTGTGTATTTATTAACAGCGGAGAGATGTAATGTACTGTTTTAATTCAATTTTGTTTGTTTGTTTCCATTAATTTTTTTAAAAAATGGTTTGAGCCGTCACAGAATGGCCACCAAAACAAAAATTGCTCTCCGGCAGGTCCATCGGTAATCTTCTAACTACTAGGACTCAGTTCCTGGGGAGATGGGGTGGAGAAAGCAGAAAAGGAGGGGGGGAGATTGGAAGATGCCGCAAAGACTTAATTCATTTTGGGTCACTACAATCTAAAGCAGCACCTAATGAAAACAAAAGAAGGATAATTAACATTTTGCAGACAGAGCAGACAACTGGAACATGATTAGAGGAAGAGATTTCTTTATTTATTCATTGCAACATTTTCCTGTCTCCTTTCTACTGGATACACATTGAACATTGCCTCTTAGGAACTTCTGACTCACAGAGGGAACCAACCATCGAAGAGCAGGGGTTAGAATGCACTAGTGTAGGCTAATTGTGCCAACTGCCAGGAGTTTGATTCTCACCAGCTCAAGGTTGAGCCTTCCATCCTTCCGAGGTGGGTAAAATGAAGACCCAGATTGTTGGGGAAAATATGCTGACATTGTAAACTGCTCAGAAAGGGCTGTAAAGCACTATGAAGCGATATGTAAGTCTAAGTGCTATTGCTATTGCTTTCGAGTTCATTGGGATACTGAACGCTGCCCAGTTGCTCTCTTGCAATCTCACCTACTTCACCATGTCCCTTTGTATGAAGATAAAAGCTTGCTCCGCCCATAGAGAAAAAGGAGGATATTAATACAATATATCAAAATTTAAAATTGGGAGCACCAGTCGTGGTTCGTCTTCAGTGGATGTTCACTAATGGAGTTCCACCAGAATTTGTTCAGTCCTCCACAAACCCCAACAAGTTCTTGCCACTAGGCAGGAAAGCAAAGTTGCCAAAACACAATAACTGGGTTGACACCACATGCTAAACCAGCCAAACAAGCTCCATCATGGGTTCACCTTCTCATGTCCTTCCATCACCTTCAAGATCTGAAAAAAGTCCACCCATCTAAAAACAGCTTTGAAACTAACCATGTCTCACAGTCCTGAAAGGCAGACATGCTGTGTTTTGGTCTATTATTTCAGAAATATAGAATCACTCCTAGGAGACACATTTCACATTTGGCTAGTCCACTTTTCAGCACTCAGATACACTAATACATTAATGCTGAATACACTAATTCAGCACTCAGAGAGACTATTTCATCTCTGCTTGAAATATGTAAACAAGCAGTGATGTTTAGCAAATCTTGAACAAGAGGGGGAAAAATCTATGAAGGGAGCTGGCTGTATGTGCCAGCACTGCCAAGATTTTTTTTTTTCAATTTTAGATATTTAAGGGTGTTCAGTTAGAAGTGGGGGCCCTGGAGTCCATGAGGTCCTCCACACAAAACTCCCTCCATATCAGAAAAAAAAGCATGTCAAGAGTCTAGCGAGCCATTTATCTGATTTATGCATTCATTCATTGGAGTAAATTCAAAACATTCAGTCATATCATCCTCACCCCCCCTGAAGCTTGCAGAACCCAAAATCTGGGCATGCACTGCAGAAATAGTCCCCTCCTAGTATTAAGTTCCCATGCTACAAATACTT